>NC_069720.1:5520534-5765534 GCF_027358585.1 Pangasianodon hypophthalmus
CCATACTGCAGAAGCAGTAGGTCATCCAGGTATTTCTCACCTACTATTTTATGAATACTGAAAATTCAAAAATACTACTCCTTTGGCATACTGCTTTTCACCTACTGAAAATGTAATTCATCATGTTAGTGATTTTACTCAGTATATGGCATGTACAATGTCAGGGCAAACCAGCTCAGTGTTTTGTGTTAAATCCAGCACAAGATCCAGCACAAGATCCAGCATAAGATCCCTTTGCAGCTAAGATAAAAAAAACTCTGATGTAAAAGATACAACATAAAGTACAGAAGTTTCTCTATTCTGACTAGATGGCAATTAAACAGGTTATATTATGGCTGATAAGGGAAGCAAATCATCAAAGGACTCATTCATAATCAGCTCATAATGAACATCCTTTCAACACACTCTGTTGTACTGTTTGAAATGAAATATGATCCCACTATCTGGTGTCATCCAGAAGAGTACAAATTCCATTTAGCGTCTCTAAAGTTTTCTTCCTTGTTTGTTTTCAGAGTTTTTCCTCGTCACTGTCAACACTGGATTGTTCATTAGGGAACTAAATCTACATCCTGAATCCTGTAAAGCTGCTTTGTCACAATGTCTATTGTTAAAGGCACTCTATGGATAAAATTGAACTGAATACAATTTTGGTTCCTGGCTATGACATCAGCACTATGGCTTTGGTTTATTAGCAAACGGACCTGATTCAGATCCTCTTACCTGGATGGAGTCGAACCAAAAGTGTTGCTCCATGTTGTACAGCATGTCGGGGATTAAAAGTTACAGGTTAGAGGTTGGGGTAAAGGTTATAGGAGGTGTTGGATCAGGTCCAGCTCCACCCCCTGGATTTTTGGTTCTGCAGCAAGAACTATCATCTTGTTTCTGGACAAACAGTAGACTCTTTTTAAGCACGTGTAATTCTTTGTAACTTGAACATTGTAACTCTCACCATGTATTGGTGCTTTGAATTGTATTTGCCTTTTAAAACTTCTAAAATATATGGTTTCAGGTCATATATGTGGCAAGAAATCCTAAAGATGTGGTAGTATCTTATTACTACTTCCATAAAATGGCCAAGTTCCTAAAAGACCCAGGCACATTCTCCGAGTTTCTGAGTGACTTTCTGGAAGGAACAGGTTTGCAAGCTTAATGTATTTTAATTGCAACCGATAACTTCAATAAAAGTGTAATCTTGTTTAATATGAATGTCTGAATGTCATCTTAATTTCTTTGTAGTGTACTATGGGTCTTGGTTTGATCATGTGAAAGGATGGACCAGCAATGCAAGAAACATTGACAACTTTCTGTATATCACATATGAAGAGATGTGGGAGGTAAGATAACCCTCTAGACTTACTTGGATATATTTGTATACAATATCCTTATATATATATATATATATATATATATATATATATATATATATATATATACACACACACACACACACACACACACACACACACATATATATATATATATATATATATATATATATATATATATATATATATGAAATCATTAGAGTTAAGCAATATAGCATGGTATAGTAAGATATAAAACTATTACAGGAACACACGCACACGCACACACACACACACACGCACCTGCACACTCATTAAAAGTATAAATAGGAAGTGTCATTCTTGCTTCCTAATTTCATATTTCCTAATCTCTACTGATGACGTGATCTGGATGTTGTGACATATGCACAAGTAATCTCTAGACAGTGCTTAACTCTGTGTAATCATTGACCCAAAACTTGACACAGCTGTCAACCACAGGCTGCGTAAGTCAACAGTCAGGGCTAGAAAGAAATCAGCTCCAGCCTTAGGATTATGACTGCTGGTTGTGCTGTTGCTTTTGGTTCCACCGAAGTACAAAAAAAAAAAAAAAAATCCCCATCAAGCCAAGCAAATTAGACAATTATTTGGATAGCCAGAGCATTATTTTTATTGAATTATTTATTTATTTTTCTTGAAAGAAGGCAGGGCTTTGTGACTTTAAAAAATTATATCTCAGCAGGTGAAAATATCTTGAATATGGGCAAATTTATCTAATATTTCTTATCATGAGATTATTATAAATCCAATATATGATTATTCAGCCTGTTAAAAGATGAATTTACAAATATCATACTTTGCATTTCCTTATTCTATTGGCAGTTATTTTTTTCTTCTTTCTGGAAATAAATGCTTAAAAACTAGAAAAAATTATGGAACATATGTAGAACAAGTCTATTTCAAGCTTGAAATTAGTATAAAAAATGTCTAGAAATTGGTTTAATAATCATATATTTGGCTTATTGTAAAATAGGAAATACTAGATAAATTTGACTATATTATCTGACTATATTATATTGCCCAGTCAATTGTTCATATATTTATATTATTTTTTAAATTTAAATTAAACTGAAATGCCTTGATTCATGTTATTATATAAACTACACTGCTGGGGATATGTACTTATAAACATGACATTGTTCAGTAATAACATCTCATAAATCTTTGATGATCTTAGCTTTCTTCTCTATAAGAGGTTTCTAAATTCAGTTCCAGATCACTAGCATGGATTCTGTTGACATGTGAGTAGTAATGTGTCATTGATTTGGAGCAGGACCTGCGTGGCTCTCTGATGAAAGTGAGCCGATTCCTGCAGTGTTCCCTGCTGGAGGATGAGTTAACAAGCGCCCAGAAGACCTGTGGCTTCAACACCATGAGCCAGAACTGCATGGTGAACTACACCTTGATTCCTCAGGAAATCATGGACCACAGCAAGGGCAAGTTCATGAGGAAAGGTGAGACTTTCATAAATGATATCTCGATTGTTTAAAAGAATTAAAAGCAGCCTATCAAATTCAGAGCAAAGGGTTGAGAAAGGTTTTTGCACTAAACAGACATAAACAAGCTCTCACTTTTTTTTTTGCAGGTCAGATTGGAGACTGGGTCAACACTTTCTCCCAGGAGCAAAGTCACAACTTTGATGAAGTGTATGCCTCCAAGATGGCGGACTCCATGCTGAAGTTTGTGTGGGAGACAAAAAAATCCAGCATAGACACAGAGATCTTACCTCTCTCCACCGTGTGAAATAGCACCTTATGGATCCTACTATTATTAATATCTTATCGTGCTTTCCCATAAATCATTCCACATCTTATTGCCTTCACTGTTATTTGGTTTTGTACAGTTATCAGGAATGTCGTGAAGAAGTACAACAACCACTTTGTACTTTGGATATTTTTTTTAATTATAACTTGCACCCAGGACTAAGTAAAATATACAGTGTATTTTGCTATTAAATATGTTCAAACTTGGGTGGCACGGTGGTACAGTGGGTAATTTTTTTCTGCTTCACATCTCCAGGGTCCTTGGTCTGATCCTGAGCTTGGGTTACTCTCTGTGAGGAGTTTCACATGTGTACATGTGGGTTTCCTCTGGGTTCTCTGCCGGTTTCCTTCCAGTTTCCAAAATCATGCCAGCAGGTGGATTGGTTACACCAAATTGTCCCTAGGCATGAACGAGTGTGTGAATGTTCCATTCAGGCTGTATTCACGTACCCAGTGTTCCCAGGATCAACCACTACCCTAAAAAAGGATAAAACAGTGACTGAATGAATATTCAAACTTTTCTTCCAGCATGTTTCTGTGGCCTTTGCAATAGCAACGGTGCTGCTTTTGCAGCCATAAATCTTCTTTTAATGTACAGACTTATTGTTTCTACAGCAAACTAAGCTGACTGACTCTTCTCTACGTATCATGTGTATCTTTTCTAAATGAAAAGAGACACAGAAGAGAAAAGATCAAATGTGTAGCAAGATTTATATTCGTGTTTGTATAAAGCAAGGATTTTTCCAATGAAAATCCTTGTCATGTGGATGTAGAAGACTTCTATCTAGAAATAATCTAAAGGAGGCAAACACATCCTTGGGAAAAAAAGGATGCATTTCTCTTTACAACTCTTTCTACACACAGCACACACAGCATCTCCACATTATCTTCCCCCAACAACTGAATGCAGATGACTCTTTTATCCAATATCTTGAGGGTTGTGTCTTCTTTCACTACACGAGCTCCAAAGTGTAACTGTTGATACAACGTGTAGTTCCCCAGACTTTAGGTTTGACCTGTTCCATGATTATATATGACATTCTGTTTTGGTCCTTGTCATTTTTCATACGTGTTTCTATTTATGTGTATATTTGTACCTTGGGTGTGTTTTTTCTTTGAAATACAAAAAATAAATAAATAAATAAAGTAGTCGTGAATACTAAACAATGAGTATAGTAATAAATCACAATATTATTAAAATGACCAAGTAATTCATTAAAATGAGCTCGAACAGGATGAATAGTCTAATGATAAAGCCGGAAAACAATAAATCACACGTTGCTTATGGGGTTACTGAGAAATTTAATTAATATTACTGTGATTTTCGTTGGGCCCGTAGTCTTAACATAAACTCCAATTACACCAGAGATCAGTAGGACAAATGTCTTGCACCTGCTGTTTTCCACAACAGGAAAACCTGTGTGTAAGGTTTCAACTCAAGAAATCAGACGCCTTTTAACTGTCAACGGTCATCCTGGAGGTGTAAAACAAGACAGGCCACTGTTCATTAATCATTTATTGCTTATAATTAAATCATGTACTAAACAGGAGATGCACACAAAAAGACTGCTAGATACTGACTTGAATCTAGTTTTAGCTTCTTACACAGCTCAGTTAATTATGCTATAACTATGATACTATGTGGTTTTACTATAGTACTGATACTTCAGAGTGATCATGATGCTACAAGGTTTTACTCTGATACTTCATTATTTCATTACACTGCTGGAATGAAAGGCAAAAACAGAGGGCTTCCAGGCTGTATGTAACCAGCAACAATCCAGGAATTATCAGGCGAGATATGGTTTTCAGAGGTGAAAAATACAGAGAAACTTTTCTTAAGTAAAAGCATGGGTACTGTGTCAAACTCTTAATTAAAAAAGTAGAGGAGGCAAAAATCTACTTGAGGAAAAGTCAAAAAGTATCTACATTTAAATATACTCAGTTATTCAACAGTAAAAACTGATTAATTAACTGATAAAAAAGCTGACCACAAGTTTATCGTGTCACACCCTACATGACTACCTAGTTCGCTAAGCAATCAATGATAAGGAAAGTATTATTTGGTTTGCCAAACAATAATTTGGTTTGCTGTTTAGCTAATGTTTAATAATGATTGTGGAATGAATTCTAAGGCACATTAGCAAAAAAATAATTAATTAAAAAAACCCTACTTAACTAGCAAGATAATTAAACATGCTCATTTACAATATACTTGACTAGCTAATTTAATAAATAAATAAATAAATAAATAAAATTTTAAATTTAATCCGAAAATTAAAATTTAATTTAAAAAAAAGCTAATTCAAAAAAACCTAAGTAGCTAGCTATTTTAACAAACTTATTTTGCAAAGTGTAACTAGCTAGTTAATTTCACAAGCTAATTTACAAAGCTTAACTAGCTAGCTACTTTTACCAACCTTAAAGTTAACTTAATTGAACATACTTCTTTAAATTTGGTATATTCTAAAGGCCAATATTTCATTTTTACATGAGAGGCAAATGAATGAGACATATCCTGTATGAATCAGTAACTCCAGCAAAAGATATATTATGAAAAAAGAAAAAAAAAGATTTTAAGTACTTTGGAGGTCAGAATGCATTTTTGTTGTAAGATTGTTGTAAGTGTTCAATTTCAATAATACATGATATCTTGTAGTACCTAAGTACAATTCAAGTATTTGCTAATGCCTGCTAAGAGCTAAGTGTGCATGTGGAACAAACAATGGTGATCAGTGATTGGGTGTTGGGAACAATGGTGATCAGTGATTGGTTGTTGGGAACAACAGCGATCAGTGACAAATGCAACTCAGTCAGGCTTTACAAAGTCACTAGATTTATTGCTAAGCTCTTTTTTGTTAAATAAAGTATCTAAGTCTACTAAGAAAGCTGCTAACCAAAAAGTTGATATACTCTAGATCTGGCAATGTACCTACACAACAGATCGGAGCAATCAGTATCCACATATCCAAATCTGCCTGGAAATTCAAACTCTACTCTGCTCACTCTTAACCGTGTTGTAGATTCCGAAGTACGCAGCCCTGTAAATGATGATGCCCTGCATGGATATACTGAAACCCTTGTAAAGGCCTCTAGGACTGTCAGCCTTGAGTATTTTCCCAAAACAGTCACCCAGTCCAGTGAATTCATTCTCCACTCTCACCTTGCCAATGTGCACCACCAGATGTGTCCAGTGGATACATGAAGCTGAGCGAAGTGGCACCTGTGGCACTCCCCTGCTGCCAGCAAAGTAGCACCAGAACTGCATGCTCTGTCCCAAGCTGTCCAGCAAGAACTTCTTGAAGATGAAGTTGAGGGTTTGCGTAGGGAGGTATCGAATCATGTTGGTGAGGTTGCCTCTCCTGTACGAGAGGACACCCTGCTCTTTGGGGATGCACACGACACAGTCGATGAAGCCCTTGTAGCGCTTGTCAGCCACAATGTGTTTGGCATGTTGTACCTGTGGGGAAATTTGGGAATTATTAAGTGTTTGCAAGGAGCTGATCAAGAAAGGGATAATATAATTCTTAAAACGATCAATTTCTGAAACCTCTCAGAAGCTTAAAATACCCTGAACTCAAAAATGTAATGTGGTCATCTCTTCTTGGATGGATGCTTCTGATTACATATATGTTGTGCTTGGAGGAAATTAAATTTTCAGACTAGTAGGATGTGCCAATAGTGTAATTACTTATTTTATCCAGTGAATATGTTGAATGTTGACTAATACAGCACAGATCTTGCACATGAACAAAAAGGACACAACTTGTCTTAATACGTTTCACAATCATGCCTTTGACGTTCTGCATTACTTGGCTACAGAGTCATGCAATTAGTAGAAGATGATGTCAGTATTGAATCAGTAAATTTAAACAGGGTTTAAATACACTGAAGGTAATAAGCTAATAGATCACATGTCAGGGAGACAATGAGGTACAGGTGAGCAAGGTAATTACAAGGCTAGGCAAAGTCAACAACATAGAGAGTAATTTGGCGACCTCTGGTGGTCAAAACTGTTCATTAGTGACAAAGAATACCCACAACAATTCAAACAAGGGTAAATCCAAAGTGTAATAAAAAAATTAAAAAAAAAAAAAACAGAATGCAAGGGTCAAAAATACAGAACGAGCAAACACTGAAAACAAGGCTTAGAACTTAAACAGACTAAATAGTTGGCAAGACTTCGCAATGATTACGAGTTTGGACCAGATTTACAGAATATAGTCAGTGTAAAGAGGAAGGCGGAAGGTGAGGTAGTGAGGAAGAGGTAGTTAGTAATCAGGCGAGGAGACCTTCTGCTGGCATGGAGGGGTAATAGGAGAGTGTCAATATCCCAGGAGGGTGTCACAATAATGTTGGGGTACCTGATATTTTTATGCACAGAACCTGTATAATAAACTAGCTAGCTAACTTTAATGTTAGTAATGAACAAAGCATGGTCATTACAGTGTATGTTGAAAGGTTTCGCCAACTGTTAATGAATCACTAAGAATATGATGAAACTGGAATTCTGATACTGAAATACCACTCTTGTCTATCTCTTGACAAATGCATGCTAGTTTACTGGCAGTTAGTCTTGCAGTTTCCTGGACTCACAAACATTCTTTTTGAAGTCTCGCTCCAGAAACCCCTCTATGACGTTACTGTCCATTGCCTGCTTTTTGAGTTAGATCTTGCTTTGTTTTCATGGTTACTTTATTCAGCCTAGCACAGTTTATGCCTGTTTGCCAGTTACATGATTCTTTGTCTGTTTCTGTTTTTCAGTATTGCTTTGCCCATCTGATTGTTATGCCTGGACTTTGTTTCCTCCCATCTGCTGTCCATGACATACGCAAATAATATGCCATATTGGAAATGTTCCGGGCATGTGCCTACATAGAGCAACTCTTTTTGTACAGCATCATGTTAAAAGATTAGAATATGTATTAGTTTAATAACATAATATACAAGTGATTACATCAGTTCATTTCATGATGAACTTTTGCAGTTCTTTGCAGCAATAGTTTCTTATATTATTTTGACAAAAAAAAGGAACAAGACTCTGGTGTACTAGGCTAAAGTTCTTTCTTAGATGCATAGCTCCAGCTTTCTATCACCTAACAGAAATGAAGAAAGAAAATATTCAAATAGCTTTCTGTGGGGTCATGTGATCCCACAACAAAGCAAGCAACAACAACAACAATAATAATAATAATAATAATAATAATAATAATAATAATAATAATTAGAGGTCGAAATTAGTAATCAAGGACACCAATAACCAATATTTGGGGCCGGTTTTCATTTACCATAAATTTGATGTTTGTTGAATGAAAATTTACAAGAATGCAATTCTTACTTACAACTTACATTAAATGAACATAATTTTTAATGTTTAATTAATTTTTAATTTTAATTTTTAATTAAATGAACATTACTTAAATTATATGACCAGGTGCTTTGTGCTTTTTGCCACCTGCGTTGTTCGACATGTGATTCATATTTCTACCAATCCAATAGCACTGCGGATGGGACATCGGGCCTAAAGGAGTGTGTTTTTTTGATCGTGGTTGGACCAGATAATAATAATAATAATAATAATAATAATAATAATGTATCAGTGACAGTAACAATAGTTACAGTATAATATTATTGTAATGGACTACACCAACCACTCACTTGAGCTAAAGTCAGTAGCTCTATGGCATGAAACATGAGATGGTTATGATGCTTCAGAATAAACAAAAACTTTATTGCTTCTTTTCCCCCAGATGATTGTGGTTTTTCACTACAATTCTGTTCTGCTTTCTCAATTGTTCATTATGTAAAGCAGCCATTCTGAATGACACTATCCATAATTCGGTCTTACACAACCGAATCTGGTAAAGGAGTTGTAGTGTGGTTGCTTCCTGAAATAATCATTTGTACACATTAAGTGGCACTGACGTGTTTTTTGTGTTGACTTTTGTGTCTACTTTCTTATGGTGAATGTTTCCATTGTAGTTTGTAATTTAAGCATGGCGTCATCTGCTGAGAAATTTAGTTGAGAAAGACATGGGAAGTGCATCCTCTCGTGGAGAGGAAATGAGTTTTGTAATACAATGCTTTTAGCATTGTTTGATAGTAGGTGACCTTAGAACACTATGAAACATGATTATGCATCAGCTTGTGAATGTTGCATTAGTTTAGTTCTTCAAGGTTGCATCTGATGTACATGACCTTGTGATCCTTTTTGTGCACCTGTGCAGTAAATGGAATAGCAGTTTCTCAGTCTTTCAGAGGAGAAAAAAAGTGACACGTAAACATGTGTAATCATATTTATTTAGCAAAGCTTGTCATTACTGATTTTTGATATTTTTGCTAATATAGTCTTTGCTATATTAAAAATGTAGATTTGAAGCATCTTGTATGCTAAAGTATGCTTAGTTTTATTAAAATTAAAACTAAATAATGTCCATAATAATTACAGTAACAGTCAACAGTAATTTATAATGATCTACACAGTCATAGCTACATGTCGAGCTACACATGCTACTTCTGAGATGCCAGTGATGCCACTGATCCTGACCCCTTCTGCTCCTCCTCGCTGCCTGACCCATCCTGATGCCCTACTTCTGGTTGGAGTTCTCATCGGTTGAGTTCGCTCGCTGCTGCTGGGGGTGGCCCCATATGGACTGCCTGAAGAACTGTTTGGATTGCTGGGGATGGTGCCACCTGGGGGCTGTGGAGATGGCTTGGGGATCACATATGGGGAGCTGTACTGTAATGGCTTGGGACTGCGATTGCTGTAGTGGCTTTGGGGCTGCAGTTGCCACGAGCAGCTTCGTACTCAGGACTCCATCAGTGGACAGTGGATAGATTTTAACCAGCCGGGCCTCTTGCAAATACTGTGATGAATTTATTGGTTGCACAATTGCACTATTTGTCCATATAGTACACAATAGAAGGGATTTATTTATAATTGCACTATCCGTTGCACCCAGATGAGGATGGGTTCCCTTTTGAGCCTGGTTCCTCTCAAGGTTTCTTCCTCATATCATCTCGGGGAGTTTTTCCTTGCCACCGTCGCCACTGGCTTGCTCATTAGGGATAAATTCACAGTGATAAATTTAAATATTTACAATATATTTTTGTGAATCCATTTATTTCTGTAAAGCTGCTTTGTGACAATGTCCATTGTTAAAAGCGCTATACAAATAAAATTGAATTGAATTGAATTGAATCATAGCATCATTAAAATGCTAAACATTATTAATGCTAAACATTATTAATATCAGAATCAGAATCTTTTTATTTGCCATAAACATTTATATATATATATTAGGAATTTTTCTTGTAGTTTGGTCACAACGTGATACATTCAAAACACATCTCAGACAACACAACACAATTACCATCCTAATATACAAATATTACACCTTAAGCGGAAATGGTAGGCTCAGTTGTAATTTACATTACAATAGAGTTAGAAAGTGGATATATTTATACATATATAATTGTGATATATAATAAATAATAGCAGTGATATATAGAATTAACAATATTAATAAATAATATATTTAATAAATAGTAATAAAAAGTACTATATATGAATAATATTTAAAATAATATTATACAATAATAAAAATAATTACAATGATGTATAAACAATAACAACAACAACAATAATTATTATTATTATAATTATTATTATTATTATTAGTCATGATATAGAGACATTAAACCTGTCACACCTGTCACTCAAAAAATGGCTGGAATTTTGGTGCATCATCGATCACATTTATTCATTTCATCTGAAATAGATTTTAAAATGTAGAAGTGATCCACTATACTAGTATGACTAATCCAGCATCATTTCATTTGTAAGATGAGCTAGAAGTGTTATGCTTTTATGTCTCTCTCTTTTTTTTTCCAAAACACATAATCCGGACTTTTTGTGTTCCAAGCTGTCAGCATCTTATCTTCCTATAAATACATTTACAATAGAGAAAAATCCTTCTCAGCACATGCCTGATAGTTACTTATATGAGCTAATACATCCAATAAACATGTTTTTTATTAAGACATCATTCCAAATATGCCAATTAAAGTGAAACTTCAATTCTTAATATAAATTTGACTTTAATGACATGACATGCCTTTTAATATACACTTTCACAACAACCAACAGTGAAGGTCTGCAGGCCGGGGCTGAAAGACTGATGGAGGTTCATCAGAAATGCCTGTGTGGAGCTTATCAGAGGAAGCAGCCTGTCTGATGAGGAAAGCAGTGTTTATTGGTAAAAAGCTGCATCTGTGGATCACGAGGGCACTTGACATTTGCATTAGGGAAGTAGAGATGAAAGCGATTACACACTGGGGCACGTGTGTGTAAAAGTGTTACATGTGCAAAGTCAGGCTGGTGTCAATGCAAATCAATTCATTTGGTGTCTGCAATGTGTTTAGCTAAGCCTGAGAGTCACTTGGGAATGGAGATCGAGTGTACAAATTAGTAGGACCAAATGGCAGGTATAAAATTCTCAGAAGCCTGTTTCTGCCATTTAAAGACAAACTAAAACATTTAAGCTGAATTAAATGTACAAGTCGTAATAAGAACATTTATCAAAATTATGCTTTAATAAAGTAATCAGAATGCTTCTCTACATGATAAATTAGTATAAATTATTATAAATTATTCACAACAAATTTCACAACCTCTGATGCCAACTGCATTTAAACATGATTTACTTAATGAACAGAACATACACCCATGTATAAACTCTTTTATTTTGGGTTAATATCATCACTAATTTTCACTGTGTCTCCTTGCCTTTAACATTAAAATTTCAGTTTCAGTCTTACTCCGTCTCTTTGAGATCTGAACTCATCACAGCTTTAAGGAAGACTTAGCACACACAAAAATATTTCACAGAAGTATTTTTTGAAATTTTGCATCTTTATCTAAAAACACGCACCAATCAGGACTCAGTATTTGTGATTTCAGTATTTGTGATTTCAGTATTTGTGATTTCAGTAAATCAGGACTTCAGACAACGACAGAAGGAAGCAGAGAAAGAACTCTCTCATACACTGGAGGCAAAAAACACTGACATGTATCATGAAGTGCATTTAATTTTGTTTGCTTGGACCTAAGCAGCATCTCCTAATATCTTAAGATGGTTCTAATTTCCTCTTAGATTACTTTTTTCTCCATGCAGAGATTTAAAATAAAAATTCTAATCTGCATTTTAATAGCAGTTTTTCTACAGAAAATATTTTTTCTGTAATTAGTTATTAATCATTTTCTGTATAAACTCATTTTTATAAATTCTGGAGCTGACAGTAGTGCTTGTTTAAAATGAGATGGAAATGTTAAGTTCATCCCCCGGATACTTTTCATCTAACCAAAAATAAGCTTCATATGCAATATATTCACAACAACATTATGATGTAAAACTTAGCTGTAAAGTAAAATCATTTAAATTTACCAAGGCCCAAAGGCAAGTATATCAACATCTCTCTCTCTCTCTTCCTCTATGTGTGTCTCTATCTGTCACACACAAACACCTTTTTACCCACAAGCCAACTCCCATCTGCCGTATTGAACTGCAGCTATCAGTTTGTGATTGTGACTATTGTGTCTACTGTTAAATGTGCTAAATGAATAAAATTGAATTTAATTGATTCCTCTGAGAAGTGTAAAACCATTGAATCTTTTCAAACTGCTGCTCAAGCAACATCAGTGCATGCCTGCAATTGACAAACTCCAGTAAACTCAATCACCTGAAGAATGGGTGAGAACAAGTCAATAATATTTTTTCCAGATTAAATCTGAATTTTATTTGACTTTTATATGCTTTAGGGGTTCCAATATTTTTTTTCACATACACTTTTGAGGTAAAAAAAAAAATACTATTTAAGAAAAGAAACTCCTAAAATGAAAGGTAGGTAGTTTCTCCTACAGTGGAAAAACTGAATTGTGTACATGTATTTTGTGCAATACTTTATACCCATGGTCAATACAATATTGAGACTGAGAGAGCTGGAAGTGTTTTTTCTAATCTGGCTTGACACATTAAAAGTGCTTTCATCACTCATTGAGTGGCTTTAGAGTACATACATGTAGACACTGAATGCTGTATCAGTGTGAGATGGGAAAATCATAGCGGCGTAGCAGGAGCTGTGGATGGAGGTGGAGGAGACACTGATGTGTGCTCAGCTGTAACCTTGACTCATGTTCTCTTGGAAGAAATAATCCTAAGAAGCTCAGTCACAGCGGCTGTATGTACACAAGACATACACATTTACTAAAACAGTCAGAAAGAACTATTGATGAGTCAATTGCAAATGAGTCGACTCTTCGAATTGCTCTTTTAGGTGAATGTTGTGCGTTGACGAGCATGTACTTGCGAGAGCTGTAACATTTTACAAAATAAAACTAGCTAAGTCTTCTCTAACATATGACAAATGACTAACCAGGGAGGAGCCATGGATGGCTGTGTCATTGCTGGGATTTGACTTCCTGCTGATACAGCGAACACTCTTCTGTTACACCAGTGAATACATTGTGTATCCACGATTCTCTAATGCTACGTTCACAGTATACAAATTAAGTGCTGACTAGAGCACTTTTTTGCTGAAAAATGCTGCTCACAAGGCACACGTGCTACACACATCACCCATATCAACGCCTTTACCATTCCTAGCTATTATCAAATAACTAACTAGCCTAACTTACTATCTAAAGATGAAATAAAGATTGGAGATGAGGAGATTGTTTGCCTTCACTGTAGCTTTGGAAAGAGAAAATCAAGAGAATTTGAGCTGCTTCTGCAAATTGACATCACATCCTATACCGGTAAATATCCCCCCCAAAAATTAATATATTTAGTTATATTGCAGTGTTGGAATATTAATCCTATACTGTTAAAAAAAAATTCTGTCATTTACTGTACATTGCTTGGTTTGGTGCAGTACATTGAGGCAGGTGTGAACACAGCGATTGCACTTGGGTGTAGGGTGTGTTATTAACCTTAGCCCATTACAAAATATAATGAAATAGTGACTTCATTCAGCAGTAATACATATGCCTAGTCCTTGAAAAGTTAGATATAGTGAATGAATGGGCTTCCACAAATGCATGCTTGAAACTCCTAGCAGCAGGACAGAATAGGATGGCTAAACTAAAATACTGTACTTTTTTGGCCAAAAAATAAGATAACAACAAATTGACAATTCTTGAATATATTTATTTTTTGACAGTTTTTGGTAAAAGTGTGGTTGTTATGCACTCTTATACAGAACTGTAAAGAATCTATGGTTACTTTGAAAGCAAATCATTCATGATGGAGGTGCGGAGAGACGAAAACTCTGAGTCGCCCCTCATCACACTGTGGATCCACGGCAGATATGCCGAGATCTTGATAAAGATAGCTTCCCGATCTCTAGTACATGCCTCATCGTCGGAAAGGATTCCAGCAGCGTAGACTTTTTTCGTATCAGGGTTAAGGAGGGCCAGAGCTCCACCTGCATCTCCGTAACAAACATTCTCCTGGAATTCAGTGCGTGTTGTCCAGATCTTATTGTGCTTTGTGTTACTCGGGATAACTGGAAGGGCGAGGAACTTGAGGCTTTCAGAGAATGTGAAAAGTGGTCCCCAGCCCCAACCAGCAATGACGCCCCTCTGTCCCTCGCTCTCCTCCAGATTGTCCCCTCTCTCAGGCAGAGGGATGGGGAAAACGGTGTCAGTGAAGTTCACAGGCTCTTTCAGCTGGATCAGCGCCAGGTCATTGTCTACGTCTGAGGCATTCTGAAAAGCTGGATGTAGAAACACCTGTAGTGAATGAGAAGAAGGTAGAAAATTAAGGCAAATTTTGGCAATATTTAGAATATTGAGGCAATAAATTAGGGTAGAATTTTAGGGCAATATTTTTGCCATATGTAGAAAATTGAGGCAATAATTAGAGTAGAAAATTTGGGCAGTATTTAGAATATTGAGGTAATAATTTAGTTTAGAAACTTGAAAAATATTTAGGCAAATGTATAAAAAACATTGAGGCAATAAACTAGGGTAGAAAAATAGGGCAATAGTTAGAATATTGAGGCAATAAATTAGGGTACAATTAGGGCAATACTCATGCCATATGCAGAAAATTAAGGCATTAATTAGGGTAGAAAATTAGGGCAATGTTTAAAATATTGAGGTAATAAATTAAGGCAGAAAATTAGTGCAATAGTTAGAATATTGAGGCAATAAGTTGGGGTAAAATTAGGGCAATATTTAGACTTGGAAACTCAGGATTTTGGATGATACACAAGTTTATTAGATGTAAAAAAAAAAAAAAAGATCTGATATAGTTCAATCCTTTTTCCCACATAATTGCAAGAACTGGTAGCATTTTGTTTTGTTTTTATATATCAAGTAAAAACTTATTTACTTCATTTTCAGTGTTGCGGGCTAATGCTCACTAGAGACATGGGCTACTGGTTCACTCAATATGCAGTTTACAGTTTTACACTGCTTTATAGAGAGAAGCTTTCACCTTCTTCACTGCCACTTCAGTAGTGGGATCAGCTTTGGTACGTCTGATGATACCCAGATAGACTTTTGGGATCAAGGGTTCTTTTCCCCTCGTATCTTTTTGTGTCTTCCTCACAAATAGATTCCTGCCAGCGGTCAGAATCCACTGAGGGGCAATCAGAGCTCCTCCACCGATACCTCCATCCAGCTTGCTGTCACTGAGGTGCACCAAAGCCTGCCAGGGAACATGGCCGGGGGTGAGGAGACCCCCCACCATACGCTTGGTCCTCAGAGCTGCATCTGTGTTCGATGTTAAATAGATACAACATTGTCATCAGTGTCTGAAGGCTGTGAGTGCATGCGGCAATTCGTAATAGTAATAATCACTGGAAATGTTGACATATTAGTCAACTTCATTGTTGTCCCATACAAAAAAAGTTCAAACTAGTGTGGCTATGTAGAATTGGTCTGAAACATAAAGGACAATTTGATAATCTGGAACAGTGCATGTCTTATAACAGAGTAAATCATGTATATTATGGAGTGGTGGCTCAATGGTTATGTCACTAAGTTAATGGGCAGAACATCAGGGATTTCAAGCCCCAACACTGCCAAGTTGCCACTGTTGGGCCCTTGAGCAAGGCCCTTAACCCTCTCTGCTCCAGGGATGCAGTGTTATAGCTGGCAAATGTTAATTTTTAATGCTTAAAAATTAATGATCAAGTAATGACTATAAATAGGACACATCAACATGAAGCGGTTTTGCTTTGCACTGATGATGCTTCACATTACCACTTTTAACAGTTGTCAAGGGCTAACTTAAAGCAATGAGAATTAAACACATACTTCTCTGTTCGATCATCCTTAAACATTCTGTTTTCACTTTTAACAAGACATGTGAGGGTAAATGAAATATAAAAATACAAACTATGAAAGGCTTTATAAACTCTTCCCTTTCTCATTGATTTATATAAATGCATGTTATAAGGCACAGCAGAGGATCTGCTACAGAAGGTGCAATTGTTTGTGTTTGAGTCGCTGAACTAAAGCCAGTTTTTTTTTTTTTATATAGTGGCTCAGTTCTGCTAAATTATTTTTTGTGTCCTCAGTTCAGTCTGCTAAAAAGACTTTACTGGGTCTTCCTCTGGACCACAACTTGATGACCCCTGATATAAAGTGTCCTCTTAGTGTATGTGCAAAGCCATTCTCACTGACACTGGTCAAATGAGGACAGCCTAAGAGCTGCGTAGTTGAAATGCTAAATGCATCACGTACAATTTTCAATACAAACCAAAGGAAATTTAGATATGTTTTGATTAAAACTATAAATACTGACCATTATCTTATTTTACATACTTTATACATTATTTATATTATATACTCGTGTCTGACTTTCTTGGACAGAATGTCTGTGCTGACACATGCTAAATCCTCATCTAAGAGCAAATAGTCTTTCGTAACAGCAGAAACTGGGATCTAACAGAGAAGCATTACTACATCATGACAAGATTTGGTTTGATAAATTTAGAGAGAAATTTGTACTCATGGAGAGGTTTGTGGTAGGAATGTCTTCTGATTTTGTATAGCAGACCTCATATATTTTAACCTTGTAGCCTCACAGATACCATAAAGCATATTATTCAGCATATTATTAAGTTAGGAATAAAACACTCAGGGGCGTGATGTTATAGGAAAATAATCATCCTGAGGTGGTTATATCCTAGAATGTACGCTTACGTGAGTAATAAAACACTTCGTAACATACTAGGAAATAATTAATTGTGGTATTGTATATACTAGAGCAATTTGCTAACAATTACACGTTTTATTTTTTAAAGTACATGTACTTTTTATCCATTTATAGTTACACTTAACATTGTGGAACATCTGTGAAACAGGTTAGTTCCTCTTATTGCTTCCTTATAGCAGTTATAAAAAGTCATTCCTTCACCAGCATAATAATTAATAAAACAAAAAATCCTGCTTGTTATGTTACTGAGAAATGGCAAAATAAAAGCTCCTCTGTCCTGACACTGGAGACTCTTTCCAAATATCCAAAATAAATGTCTCATCACCATATCAACAATGAAATCAGTTTGTATGTATAGTCTGTCATACTATACACAAGTCATTGTGTAAGTTGTTACTATAGAAACAACAACGTGTTAGAAACAAGCACATTAACATACTCTTGTGATTTCCCTTGCAGCCAGAACACCTTTTGACCAATCAGGTTTGAGAATTCAACAGCACTGTGTAATGATTCTTATTATGGGAATTTATTAATGACTTTTACACATTTCTCACACTCTTTACTGAATACTGAGCTAATAATCCTACCTGCAATGTGTTCTTTTATCTCATCCACCACACGTGCCTCTGCTAGACACATCATTAAACCACAGAGGAAAACAGCTGCAAAGAACCTGTGGAGAAAAAAAGCACTTAAAAACTCGCACTGGAATTTACTAACAAAGAGTTTACATTTTGTAGCATTGAATCTTTTCTTGCAATACTAAAAACCTGTCCTGTCATTATTATTATTAGTCTCTGAATGAGGTTTTAACTCTGGAATAATCTCTAAATTCTAAATCTTCCCTACAGGATTAAAGAAGAAAAATAGGAACGTACCACTTCATGATCTTTTCTTTGAGCAGAGGTGCTTTCAGAGGAATCTTGTTGTATAGTAGATGTAAGCAGGACTGATCTATGAGATTGTGGATCTACATATTTATACCTATTGAGCTGTCTGTTCTTGTTGAACACACAATGCTGATTCAGAAATTTCACAATCAGAGAAGCCCCAGCTTGGCAAAGCACAACGTTTTGGGCCAACATTGGAACAGAGACAGGTGAATACCTTTAGAGTGCAGGTTTCAATCAGCACGTGACATAAAGAGAGCACAAAGTACACAAGCATCAGGACTGAGCAATTTACTATTACTGCACAAATATGACAAGAACTTTCCAGTGAGTACTTGTTCAAAATGATATGTACTTTGTTATATCTTCAGAACCCCTGAACATGTAATTTTGTACAATTCTTTTAAAAAAAATTATTATTATTATTTTTTTTGTTATTTTTATTATTAGCTAAATTAGCTAGTTGGGTGATTCCACAATTGGGGTACCATTTGTCTCCAACTGATATTATATTAACATATATGTATGCAAAGAAAAGGTAAAATTAAAGTATGTAAAATTACATCCTCTGAATTTCCTGAAGGAAAGAAGAAAAGTTCTCTCATTGTTTTTTCTTTATTTTTAATGATATTGTGATATTGACTAATGATGTTACTGTTACCCAAATTATAGAAAAAACATTTTAAGGAAATTATTAAATGTCATTAATGTCCTCATGCAATTAGTATGGATGCTAGCTAGCCTCCCAGGTACCTACTAGTAAACTAATTTGTATTTCTCAAATGTTGACAGAAGTGGGATTTCAGTATCAGAGTCTCAATTTTTTTTATTTTACAGTCAAACCTGTCAAAATATAATTGTGCAGTCTGATCTGTGCACATTCCACACTGTCGCTCACCACTGCAAGACCCATCCACAAACATTTCTTTCACGAATGTTCGGAATTTGTCCCCAGGATTAGTAGATAGGTGAGGTGAGGACTAACCGCCTCTGTGTTTTTGCCCTGGAATTTGATGATGACAGGCACCAGTGGATATTTGTGAACATCTCCATGCCCACACCTCACCTTCACCACACATGCATTCCCCAATGCCTCACCTTGAACCAGGCAGTGGTGAATTGAGGTCTGGTTACAGCCTGAATCCTCCAAGACGTGGTATGTACCCCCTTGGCCACTCCCCGGTATGCAGTGCATCCCAGCTCGATCGGGGGTGTATCCGGACCAACGGCCCCACCTCCATCATGTGGCGGCATTGGTCCTGGAAATGCCCGAGTTCCCTGCAATGCCAGCAGACCAGCCCAGGCCTTAATCCTAGACCTGTGGCTCTGGAGTCACCAACCTGAGTGGAAGAAGAGACAGACACAGATGGAGAGGGAGGGGGTGGGAAACCATGGGATCAGGGAATGGATTTTGGGGGAATTGGCCCCCATTTCCATGGTGCAGGGACGGGGAAAGAGCGGGGCAAGGAGGAGGATGAGAGGTACAAGAGCGAGAGACAGAGAGAGAGAAGGAGAAGGGAGGGGATCGCCTGACCCCGGATATGCCGCCAGGTGGTCTTCAGGCAGCTACCTGCCTCATCCAGAGATGCCACAGGTTTATCCTGTGTGACAGTGTGACACTTGCTCTGGTCAGGAAGAGAGTGAAAATACGGGAGGCAGACTTGCAATCACTCACAAAGTGCTTTATTCTTTTGCTTTCACTTATCAGCAGTTTTATTTCACACAGACACACGCACACACAAGGCTCTGTGCTGGTTGGGCCTTTCTCTTGAGGCGCTCATCTCTCCCCTTTTTATCCTCGCCACAGCTCACTGCAACACAGAACCTTTGTTAATACAATTCTTCTCAGGTGTGCAACCTTTACCACTCACCTTCTCCAGCTCCACCCTCCATTCACAAACCAGCGCTCGATCACGCCTCCGCTTCCACAGACCCAAACAATGATGTATATGATCAGAATCAGCCTTACAAGAGAAGATAAGCATTTTAAAAAAATCACAGTTTAAGTCCAAGTGTATTTTCATAAATTAAATTAGGCCTCTTTTGTTTAGTGAAATTAAATATTCTTTTAAAAAAGGTTTTGTGTTTTTGATTTTTGCTATTTGATTATTACAGAAATATTACAACCAATTGATGATTTCAAAAGATACTGCATTTGCACAATGCCATGACTGTCCATGTTTGGTTGATAAATAATGGCAGTGAGGGACAAGTGTGCAGCTGGATATTAGTCATCGACACTGCGTCAGAGAGTCAACAGATTTGACAAGTTCAGGTTTTTCCCGTTGCAGTGGGAACACTACAGGACAAAGTCCAAAGATTTGTCAACTTGCAGAGAGCCAATGAATAATGAGCCTCCCATTATATACTGACTAAACATACTTAATCCAAATCAACATTCTGATTTACCTGAATGTATGGATTGTTGGCCATATGTGTGGCAACCTGGGGGTTTTGACATTTTCTACTATACATAGTTCTCAAACTACAAACTTCCTGAAATATTTTTCTCTTTTGCATCTCAATCACAAGTAAAGTTCTTGCATTTTAAAGGCTGCATTTGCCTTTAAAGATTTGATTAGGATCTCTACAGCATATCCAACAAGTTGATCAGTGTGTGACATTCATTGCGAGAGCAAACACAGTGAGTAACTAGATAGGTAAAGTTTGTCATGACAGAGCTGGTGCTTGACAAAGCCAGTCTGAAAGGTTGAAACTGTTTCATGAGATTGAAGATAGTTTGAAGTTGAAAGATAGAAAGAAAGAATAGATGACAGACAGACAGACAGACAGAAAGACAGACAGTTACTGGTAGAAAGATAGATGACAGATAGAGTGATACAAGTAGAAAGCCAAATGGAGTGAGAGAGCGACACAAGTAGATAGATGGAGAGAGAGTGTTATTAGTAGAAAGACAGAAGGAGTGAGAGAGTGATACTGTTAGATTGATAGATGGATGGATAGAGAGAGTGTGTGGCCTTGATAGAGAGATAGATGAAGTGAGTGTCTCTGTTACAGGTACATTGACAGAGTGAGAGGGAGAGAAGAGGGGCTTCAGGCCGTGTGCACACTGGTGTGTATGAGTTTTGACAGTTGGAGTTTGAAATCGTGAACACTCTTGAGCCAGACTCTGAACATTCCATCACTGTAAGTCTATGGGATTTTTGGGATATTTGATTGTCCACTACGGGAAAACTGTAAGTCCGTTCAGTTTAAAAAAAATACAGCTTGATAAGTCAGAATAGTCTGAAGGACCGAGTTTAGTGAATGTAGCTTGAAAGGTTTAGGAGTTATAACGGTCCAAATGTTTAAATGGAAGTCAACTTGAATTTTGGCCATTTTGAGCTTCAGTAACTGGAAAACTGTAATTCCGATCAGTTAGAAGAGTTTGGTGCATGTAGCTTGAAAGCTCTAGAAGGAATAGCATTTAGAAATTTTGGGTCTCGGATAATAATAATAAGAAGAACAACAAGAAGAAGAAGAAGCTTAAACAGCAGAACAGAATGGTAGCTTTGTCAAGCCAACATAACTAGCAATGTTTTAAATATCTTTAGGCTGTTATGTTTTAAATATCTTTAACTACCACATTAGCTAAACTGGCTCCTTATTGAACATGATCATTACAGACTAGGCAAGGCCTGAAAGTAAATAAAATATAGATATATAGATATCCTGTGGGTTTTCCCAGACCACCACATATGTCTCTTTTGCAGACATATGAAAATTCTCTTTTCTAGAAATAGCATGATTCCACTTTTTTCACGACACCGATATCAATACTGAAAACTTGAGTATCAGCCAATACCCATACCCATCTGATTTTTTTTTATTATTTTTTTAACTGAAGCACTTCACAGATAAACTCTTTCACACAAAATTCACTTACACTGTAAATATAATAAAGTATAAGTATAAATATAATAAAATCAATCCTAACAAAAGAAAAAAACATTCTCTCTTTATCTAAAATCTCTTTATCTTTATTAATATTTCCTGTTCCAAAAATAAATTACTTTTCCAAATCTTTGCCATTTTTACAGGTTTTGACAACTGATAGCTTTTCTCCTATATGTGCTCTACCATTTTTTGCTGCTATTGGACAGATACTGATCCTGGGTATTGGATTGGTGCCATCTCCACTTTTTTCTTTTTAAAAAGGACTTTTATGTCCTTACGTAACACTGAACAAAATGTTCAATTTGATTTCAGAGTTATTTTTGCATTAATGACATGAAAATCTGTGTATTTCCATGAAGCTTGTATGCACTCGGGACATAGAAGAAAATAACAGCCTATAACGCCTAATCAGAATAGCGCACAGCCTGCTGGGCTCATGTGTCAGAGAGTTCAAATCATTTATGTTGATTATCTCTGACTGAGATCTTCTTTCTAAACACATCCTTGTTATAGAAAAAGCCCTGGGGCATTTAATTTAATTCTGCTCAACTGCAAAACCACTGGCCTCCAATACAGCCTCCCACGTAAAGCAACAGGAAAAAAGACAGAAATTTAAAGAAATTTACAGCAACAATGCATTTGATTTCACAAATGTTCAATCAGTATCAAAAGTTAACAAAAATGATTAAATAGTGAATATGACATTCACGTCACCGGTGACCCCATTCCCCTTTCCTTCTTCCAACCTTTGCAAAATCTCTTACAATAGAAATAGTTCTGTACATCATATGCACACTTTCTGCACTTACGCTTTGCCTTTGTTTGGAAATTGTTTAAAATTTAATTATTTTATTATTGCTATAAAACTAGATCTTGGTGGCCATGGACTATTTTTAAACTAACCCAATTTGATGTAAAAACCAAGACCCTGGCACCCTGAAATTAACTTTCATGCCCGCTCCTCCTCCCCAGCATGGGCAGCGTGATTCCTGTCCCAGTGGGTCTCTGCTAGCTTCTTGTAATTCCCATTTTTGACCACTAGGTGCAACTGTGTGGAGCTAAACCGGACAAGTGCACACTGCACCATGATCTAGAAAAGCGACCAAATCAATGGAAGATGAGCTTATATCTGTTAAATAGCAACATTTTTTTATATTGTAGGTCACTCAAAAGAAATAATTAGCCTTTTAATGGAATTTAGAAAGCATGGATTTGTAAATGAGGACCTTTGTACTGCTGTTGCTTAGTTACTCGGTTACATACATATAACTGGTTCTTTTGGAAAAGTATTTGTAAATGAGAAGTGTATTTCTCATTCAAGAAACTTTATTCAAATGTAGTTTCATTAACAAAAAAATGCTTTGAACATAAAGATGTATGTACAATAATCCGTTTAGCAAGCCGACACATGGGGCACATATTTTTGTACAAGGTCAGAGTGTTTAGCTGTACAAAAACCGCAGGCCCAGGTTTTTGTGCATTATTGTATATAAAAATCACCTGTAAAAGTCTGTTGTTTATATTTACATTTATATTTACATTTTTAGCATTCGGCAAACCACAGCTTTATTAAAAAAAAAACATATCCTTATGCTAGAACAAATAGATCAGGGTCTAAGAATACTATCAAGCTAGAGAGACAAGTTAGTACAAGTCGAGATGTTTTAAAATTAGTGCTCATTTAAGTTTTTAGTGATTTTTTGATTTTTTGAAGTTCATTTGCCACCTGAGTGCCAGGACAGAGACGAGTCTTGATGCACGTCTTGCTTGTACCTCGAGGGGTGGTGGGTCCAGTTGAACTGTGCTAGAGGCTGAAAGGGAACGTCCTTCAGGTAGGTGGGAGTCTGTTTTTGGCTTTGTAGGCAAGCATCATTGTTTGTAGGAAGCTAGTTTAGGATCAGTTACAGGAGTAGAATGAAATGCTGCAGCATGATATATCTGTTCATTCTCTAGATGACAAGGAAATGAATAAATACCTGAATGTCCTAAAGGAGAAACCTGCATACCCGAGTCAGGTCAGCAATGTGACACAAGAAAGATAATTGGTCGTCCAGAATTACATTAAGGTTGTGTGTCAGATGGTGTGATTCTCCAGGAAGATCACAAGCTCTTGACTTGAGGATATATCTGCAGGGATATAAAGCATCTGTGTCTGAGTGAGAGGATGAGGTGAGTATCATTAGTGTCATTGTTACACAGAAACACACCACAGAACTGCTCTGTGTTCATACTATATCCATTCACGCATGATATATAAAAGGTCTGAAACACGCAATCTCCATTCCTGAAGTGACGTTCATGCGGCGATAAATCAACTTTACGTTTACTTTATGAACAGAACACACAGTCATATCCACATTCTTTTCTTTTGTCTTTATAATATATTTAAAACAGTTTTTCAAAGAGTCTGGTGAATATCAACTATGAAAAGTCAACATTCAGAGAAATGTTCCTGTTAAAACATGTACAGGCCAATGTTAAATGGCAATATAAAACTAAATATGACATTATGAATTAATCGGATGAATGTATTCATTTTTGAACTCAAAATAGCACAGTGACAGCATAAAAAAGTACATTGCATGCATACATGATGATTTCATGACTTCAATTTTGTATCTCATTGTCTGAATAAGTTGTGTGTCCTATTTACTGGGTTAACACACAATATTAAAAAATTCTTTTACTCCAGTTCAGCATAAGGTTTTCAGTGTCTGAGATTCTGAGCTAATGATCAGAGAGCCTTGGGTTCAAATCCCAGGCCTGCCAATGTAGCACAGTAGGATGCTTGTGCAAGATCTGCCTAACTGTATGTTTAGATAGTATCTTGTCTTAAATGTAAGTCATTTTGTATAAATGCATCTAGGAAATTAATTAATTAATTAAATCTGTAAAATCCTGGTCTTGGTGCCATAAGATGGGAGGATAAATGATGGACAGAATATGACAAGGACAAACTTTTTTGTTTCAGATTCACAAATATAAGATAATTATAGTACTTTTATTTCACCTTGTCAAAATTACTTTATCATCCATAATTCAGGTTCATTTGGGAATTTCTATATTGAAAAAAAAAAAGCCTTGATCCAACTTTAGAAACACTTTGAAATGAATCATTTTAACCCAAATAGAACACACTGGTTAAAATAACATAGCTTTCATTGGAAAACATATCAAGCTGTCTGACTTTTTCAGCATGTAACGGTCTTGGACTACCTGCCTCACGTGGACGTCCATTTATTTTGCTTATCATCATGAATGTGTGGGAACAGCATGGGTTTTTTTGGGGTTAGCTGAATATTTATCTCTGATTTCCTCTCCAGTGGAGATTTGAATAGATGGACTACATTTATTTTGTCAGCCAAAATACTCTCACCATTCCCTCGACAATTTAACATGCAAACTGAAATGTGCTCCTCAGGGACCATATTCAGAGTTCAGTTACTCACAAGTAATGAAGAGTTCATACTGAAATTGACCACATCTGTATTCAGACCTTGAGCAAAATTTGTACACATGGAGTGGAGCTTGCTGAGAACAATTTCACAACCTTGATTTAGTATCTCATGGCTACATTAGCATGTGTGTGCAATTAACTGTCAGAGAAGGATATAAAAAAAATAATAGAATAATGCAAAATAATAAGATGTGCCTGTCATGGACTCAAAAGCTGTTGTAGTTGTAAGTTAATGCATTTAATAACAATGAGCATAATCAAAAAAACAGGTAAAAGGACATATGATCAAATGTAAACAGGGAACAATGGATCAAGAAATGAATGAAGCAGAAAAAAAAAAGGTCAACACCAGGAAGACAAAGCAAAAACATTCAGAATTGCAAAATGAAATGACAAAACCTTGCAAATAACTGAGCGAAAGGGTGCTGTTTAAATACACTGAGTGATTTACAGGAAATGAGATACAGGTGAGTTGGAGCTCAGGTGAGTTAGAAAACTGTAAAGTCCGGACTGGATCTGGAGCTGGAGGTGACAGTGCTGGATCAAGTGCTATTTTATAAACTACTGAATAAAGAGGGTGGAATCCTTATTAAACCAAATTTGCAATGACTGATGGAGTAGGATTGAGGCAGCAATATACTAGTGTGCTTGGTTCCACAGTAATCTGCTTTAAGTCATTTTTGAGAGCAAATAATCTTATATTAATGCCAAAAATGAAATTTTATCTTTTTATTTTTGAAGACAGGGAAACTATCCCATTTATGCCAAGGTTTACACTGCCTTTTTAAGATGTTCTGCAGCCTGTCTTGTGTCTTCTTTTACAACAGACCTGTTTATAAAATGTCCATAAGACATATATTGCCTTACGGTGTCCCATGCCATGTTCTTGTTTTTCCACTATTCATAATACAGAGTTATATAACTTAACTTGCATGTTGTATATGAACATGTTTCTGCACATCCTCCACATTCCTTATTGTTATGTAATGACACACTGCTTTTACTTTGTTACCCCTTTACATTTGTGTGTGGTTTAAGTATATACAGCACATAAATATAGGTGGATGCTGTCATGTATATGCTTTTAGATAGGTAATTATACATAATAGTGGCAGCTCTGGCTGAAAGAAAATGACCCATATTATGGATTATATACTGTATATGTGTGCAAGTGTGTATGAGATGGAGAGAAGGCATGTATATATTAAAGGAAATGAGTAAAAAAGCAGCCATTGAGCTCTGAGTAAGTGAACCACCCCCCGATTATAGGGTACTGGAGGAAAAGCCATTGGAAAAGACTGGAAAAGAGAAAGAGGGGAGGACAGTGCAGCGCAGGAATCAGGGACATGAGATGAGATGATTAAAGAGAACGGAGAGACCATTGGATGAATCAATCCAGGGGAGGGGTGTGCAAGGTAGAAAGAGAGAGAGAATGAGAAATGAGAGAGAGGGAGAAAGGGAGTAAGAGGAAAGCAAGGAAGGTGAGGAGGGAGCAGAAATCTCACCTGTGAGCAGGTTTGGAAGATGTTTTTCAGTGGATTTGATGCTCAACATCTGTTGATGTCTGGACTGAACCTGGACTTAACATGATGTAACTACTGGACTTTTACATGCATCCTGCTGATCAGTGGACACTATTCATTCATTCACATGGAAGGAACTAGGAAACTATGAAATGAAGGTAAGAATGAACTGAACATATAAATTATACATTGGGGAATTCAATCAAATGTGCATATTAATTTTTACAATATTTTTTGAGTTATTTGGATAGTTATGGGTCCTTAGGGTCCTAAATTGATCTACTTGGTTCTACTCTGATAGATAAACATGCTTCATAAAGTTTTACACAGAAGCTTTACATGTTACCTCAGAGATATAGGGATCATTATGGCTTCTTGACTTAACCTTTTATTATTATTATAATAATTATTATTATTATTATTATTATTATTATTATTATCTTAGTGTACTTCTTAATATTTCTTTTCACATCATACACAACATGGCATGGGTTAAAAGATAACATTCGTTATTTATAAAAATTCAGTAACACTGTTTTACACACATTACATTTTTAGGGTATTGGTGATATTTTTTATGGAGATTAAATTTATTCTTTCCTTGGCATTCCTGTCACAGAGCACTAGACTCTTCTGCAAAAATGAGTTAGTTTCTACTGCTACATTAGGATGTGAAGAAAAGATCTGTACCAAAGAACTAAAAACGCACCTTGACTAAACATTTAGCAACACATTCAGGCACATTACAATCCATATCAGGGTACAGTGCCTAAAGAGGTGAATGTGGCATGTTAAATAAATGCACTGAAGGAAAGAAAGTGCAAATAAAGTGAGAGGATAATGTAATTCTGAGTGAGATGGAGCGTGATGAGGCTGGCATAGCCCATGGTACAAACCACCCAGATTTTTTAAAAACACTGGTTACAAAATGTGGCTCAATTTTACCCAATAACCCACAGGTTCTTAACCTCAGGGTCTCCTGAGATGCAAACGTATAATACTTCTCTGCAAATATATAATACATCTCTATATCACTGGCATAACAGTGGAAGTCCGAGTACATGCGAATAATCTGGACAAGAAGAAGCATATACATGATAAAAACGAGGAGACCGAGGACTGATCCTTGAGGGACACCTTATGTTTACTAATGACTATTTACTATGACACTAAAGCAATTTTTTATGCTTCATTCTGATTGGTCAGAAAATGTTGATTAAATTTCTACAAAGGCACGATGCAAGGTTCTTGTTCTAATACATTAGCATTTCTATAGGAACAACATAAACAGGGACTTGTATGGTGGATGCTCCACATTTAAACAAATTTTTAAAAAAAAAAAACACTATTTGTTAATATGGTTAGATGTTCTGTGAGATGTTTATATAGCATTTATGGAAAGAGCGTCCAGTGTCAATGCTTTGTAACAGTCAGATATAAAGCTGTTCCTGGTTTTCCAACATGGGAAAATCCTCAGTGTGAAGGCATTTGTAATATGACAAGCTTCTTAAGTGTTTTTTTCTTGTTATGTTTGTATCAGAGTCAGAAATACCAACAGATTGAAATTCAGGAGAGCAGAATATCGTGGTTAAACGTGTCAAAAGCCGTACTTTGATATAACTGGAGAGAAGCAATTCCAAAGTTTACAAAGCAAAGTTTACATCAGAAATTGGTCTTTAATCCTGATGTTTATTACTGTCGAGGATTGTATTTTTGAGAAGTGGAGTGGAGTGAAGTTTTGAGTTTCCAAGGAACAAAATCTGTCTCATGGGACTTGTTTGTAAGGTGGAAGAAACAGAAGAGCAGCCTTTGAGAACGGAGGTTGGGGAAGTATCAAGCTGAAACCCTCTGACTGTTATTTCTTCTTCTTTTTTTTAAACTGTCTTCACTCACACTCGGAGAAGTATTATACAAAAGCATGGAGCTAAGGCATAGGCTTCATGGAAACCTTTTATGGAAAGGAAAGGAGTCTGTGTTGATAATTTTCTATAAAATCCTATGTAGTGAAGGTAGGTTACTCCAGATGACTTTCAGCTCTAATATGCAGCTTGGCAGCGATGTCCTTACCTCAGGTACATAGTGCCATTAGCTTTCAGAAGGTGTGTGACAGTGTAAACAATGGCGTAATAGTGTGACAGTGTAAACAATGGAGTAACAGCACAAAATATAACCTCAAAAAAACTGGCCACTAGGGAGAGTTCCTGTTTTTCAGATAAAATGGATAATACATTAAATATAACAAGTGGATACAGTTGGTTTGCTAGTCTAAACATTTTTTCTTTGACTCACAACAATCTGAAGAGTGAAAATGAATATTTTTTAAGTTGACTTTAAAAAAAAATGTAGGTTCAGTTTAGCTGTAATGTGTCTATCAGTTAGTCCGAGTGGATAAAATGATTAAAATGACTGATTTTTAGATCAGTTCAGTGCTGGAACAGTCTATGTAAAACTGATGGGCACTGACAAGCTATTTGTAGTTGGTCCTTGGACCCCAAAGATTGCAGCTAAAACTGTAATATTTTTAAAATATTAATGTGTAAGAATGCTTACTGAGAGAACTGCCTCATTCCAGTGTATAACCCATCTTTCCTCAAGCTTCTCATATTAGAGTGTTTTAACATTTTTCTTCTGCTAATTCAGAAGAGAGTCCAGTGAAGGGAATCCATGTTCACTATTAGATTGCCACAAACTAAATGCAGGTCTAATGAAACCCTTCAGACAGCAAGAAACCAAGGGAGAGTGTCAGTACTGATGAGTATGTGTATGTATGAGACAGTCAGTGGTCCTGCTGGGATCCTGTCATATCTAGCAAGCCGCCTCAGCTGGGCTTCTGCTTAGCACTTAATGATTAGCATGCTAAGTCTAAGGTTAGCACAAGGACTGCCTGAGGGGATATGTCCAGAAACGGCAGATTAGAAGTACTGACAGGGGCAGCAGCTGGGATTGGGATTGGTGAGCGAAGTGGAAATGGCGAGACCTTGCCCGCACAGACCAAGACACGTGCGCGCACACACACACACACACACACACACACACACACTCATATTCATGTGCAGACACTCATTAAGCCATCTACAAGTACATTACAGAATCTAACTTACATTCCACCATCATAATTAATGCATTTCCTCGGATAAGCTATAATTAACTGTTATTAGCTAGCTCCACTGTGCTTGCTCTTGTATAGGAAAGAAACTGAGGAGGGTCAATAATGGAATATATTACTTTTCTTGTACCAAGTAAGTACTGGCCATTTCATTATGTTGACTGGGACGCCTGATTTATTACTGATTGCCTGCAGGATTTTGATTCATTTGATGAGGTTGTTCACTAAAATTGTTTATTATTTCTTAACTGTCACTGCACAAAGCAACAAAAATAAGAGAAATCATATCAGTATTTTTGATAGAGCTACCTCACTGTATTTTCTCTCTTTCTGTCATTCTATAGGGTTGTGTTAAATCTAATCGCAAAGGCCCCAGCAACAAATTCACTTCACCTTGACCCTTCACAAAGGGATTAATGGTATAGAATGGCCTCAGTGACGGCAAACCTCAGCGTGCCCTGGGGCCCTGGTGTGCTAATCGACATTTCTAATCACACATCAGCTGGATCTCCAGGAGTGTCTCGTTCTCCAGAGCCTCCTTGCACCATGTGCTGCTGTGGATTACTGAACCGTACACTGACTGTGGCGTTCATGGTCGGTCTGGCCTTCGCCATTGTCGTCGGCAACGTGGTGACGCTCACAGTGTTCATGCAGACGCGCCAGTCCCGCACGCCACAGGGCTACCTCAAAGGTACCGACAAACATTTACATGCTCTGATCATCAAAGAGTTATCAGTACAACAAGGGGTCCACAAGAGGGCAGTACGAAGTTGCTAATGTGCCTTTAAACATAAATAAATGAAATCTTAAATCGTAAATCTTAATCATAATTTTGGATTGACTTGAATCTTTCACTATCACAATAAATAAATAAATAAATAAATAAATACTTTCTTGAATGACAAACTGCATCTAAGTCTTTAGCAGAAGCCTTAAAAAAATATGACCTTCTGAAAGTTTTGGGGTTTGAGCAGTGATCAGAAATTTGATATAACAAAAGTACTTTAAGCACAGCGTAGGTCAACAAGGACAATCATTTTCTGTAAATCTTCTGGAATCTGTATGATTAGAGAAATGTTGTGTTATGTAGTGAGTAGAAAAGAGAGATTGTTCTTTCAAGGCAGAAAATTATTAGTGATAGAAAAACTCAAGTACAGATCATTAATAAACAGAGAAGTACAGAAAAAGTGTAATCATATCTTATTACCTCAAATTGTACACTGTATGTTGTTACTTCAAAGTAATGGTAGTATGTTACTTTATAGTAATTCTGTGTTGTTACTTCAAAGTAACTGTACATTCTTACTTCATAGTAATTCTGTGTTGTTACTTCATAGTAATAGTATGCTGTTACTTCAAAGTAACTGTACATTGCTACTTCAAAGTAATAGTATGCTGTTACTTCAAAGTAATCATACTTTGTCACTTCAAAGTAATCGTACTTTGTTACTATGTACTTTATCTCATTGTAATTGTACAGAGGTGGAACTACTTGTTATGTGAACTTAAAATTAAAATTGAAAAAGTCTTTATATCAGCTAACATTTGTGGGAATTAAGCTTTATAAATATTTATGTAGGTTTCTATCAGTTGTTATGAAGGTCTTATGAACATTTCATGGAACTAAAGTGCTATCATCTATTTGTGTTTTTTTGCAGTATCTCTGGCCATAGCTGACATGATGGTCGGGATGGTGGTGGTACCGTTCTCCGTTTACACTGAGATATCCATCATGGTGACCAGCACCCCTCCTACGTGGTACCAGAGTGGATCTACAGTCTCAGAACAAGAACCTTCCAGCTCCTGGCAGCCCTGCATGGTGATCGGCCCAATGTTTGCTGGTTGCACTTTCGTCTCTATCAGCACTATCTTCTTGATGACGGTGGAGCGCAGCGTGGCCATCTTATGGCCATTACAGAAAGATACACTTGTGACCCTGCGGCGGACTTTGCTTCTGATCCTGGCATCATGGACTGGCAGCTTCCTGCTTGCGGTGGTGCCCCTAATCTTTAGCGACAACTTTACTCTGGAGTACAATGAGTGCAGTCGGATGTGTATCTATGCCCCACTCCCGGTGGGTCTTCAGTTGCCTGCTGACACCCACATACTGCTGCTATTTCCTGCCTTCGACTTCACACTCCTGGGCAGCACTTTGATTGTTAACATCCTGTCCTTCACTAGCATCTGCCGCTACACCCGCAAGCGCAAGCTCCTGTCAGAGGGACTCGAGGGAGGCGCAAACACCTGCTCCTACAGACCCTCCTTTTCAGACATCAAGGCAGCCAAAACTATTGGCATCCTCACCTTCGCTTTTGCTGCCTCATTCTCACCCATTGCTGTCTTTGTTCTGGGCAATGTGGTTGGCTACACCTGGTGCAACTTCTCCTTCTTCGCCTTCTGGATCCTGACAGGGAACAGCTGCTGTAATGTGATTATCTACAGCGTCAGGGATCATCGGTTTAGGAAAGGGGTGTTGCTTCTTTTTCACAGGGACCGTTCGCCACCACATTCTGAGAAGAGCTAACAGGTCCAGGTATAGACTCAATCCCACGTCTACACCAGCGTCACCTATATTTCTTATTCCTGACCACCTGCCCATGAGGATGGCGGGGTCCTTTCAGGAATTTTTTCACCTGGCTTTTGAAAAGCCAAAAAAACAGATCATCTCCAGGGAATGTGGCTGGATTTGCTTTTTGTATATATTGTTGTTATGATTGATTAAATCTTTATTGCAGATTTCTCATGACATCATTGTTGATTGGAATATTTACTGAATTTTACCTTAAAATTCTGTGGTGACATGGGAAAACCTTTCACATACTCAAATTTTGACTTTTTTAAATACAATATAGAGTTACTGAACTGAAATATGTTTCTTTTTTGCAATTATATCATCATTAGTAAAGTTCTAGCATTTTAAAGTCTGATTAGACAGCCGATGTATGATTACAAACTGAATTGATTAGACTAATGTCTGTTTCACCACGACATGTAATTATTCAGAGCCTTGATCAAATCACGAGAATAAGACACGTAGGTTTAGACATCTTTAGGCAGACTGATTGTTTTAACTGCTATGTTTGTTAATCTGGCTCTTTACACAATACGATCTTTGTAGCAGACGCGAAAAGGCAATAAAACATTTTCATGTCGTCGTGGTTAAATATATTTATGTTTTCTTAAAGAAGAGAGGCAATATACAGTGGAGTCCAGAATTCTGAGAGCATTAGTGAAAATGCTTCTATTTTGCATTCTTTTCTAATTTAATACAACAATTTGCATTACAAATTAAATTATTGACAACAACTTGAGTGAAAAGTAGAATCTTTGAAATATTTACATGAATCAGAGTTTGTTCGTATTTGGTACGTCCCCTTTTTGCTTTAATAACAGTGTGCACTCGAGCCGGCATGGACTCCACAAGTTTGTGCAAAACCTTATGATCCATTTTAGATTGTCGTTTAGAGTGTCATCTGAGCACAAGCTGAACACAGGCTCACGGAAAATCTGACCTTTTCTACAAAGGAGTTAACATGGTCAATATCAAAAATTTGCTTACATTTAAATAGGGACCTAGACATAGTGCAGAATCTTGAATATTGAATAGTCAAGCTGTTGCACATTTCCTTTTTGTTGTTTTAGAATTTTCAAAATTCTATAACTTTCTGCTTATTTTCAGTTTTACATTTTAAAAAAATCCCAGAGTTTCAGTGGGTCTCAGACTTTTGGAACCCATTGTGTATTACCTGCCATAAATAAATAAATTAATTTAATTAAATCAATTTTTCATCAATTTTGGCTGTTTGTCAGGGTGACATGTGACAGGTTTTCCTGAACCGCCACACATTTTGTTTCATTTCAGGTTGCTACATTTCTGATACTGAAATCAATCAAAAATCAGCATTTTTAGGAATCATTTAACTATTCAAAATAATGTATAATTACCAACTTTATTTCAACTCGAACCAGAAAACTTAAGATTTTACAGCAAATTATTAAATGGTTTTAATTTTTATTTATCGTTAACTAATTTCTTTTTGAACTGTTGATTTTGTATGAACATTATTTTTTATGGACCTTTATGGATTTTTACTTGCTAATTAGCCCTAACATTGTTTTATATGAGAGATTTGCTGTTATTTCAGAAATTATGCTGTATTCAACTTAACTCGGATGTGGAAAGTGTGTGGGACATCCAGGACATTGCTTAAAGATTCTCCATCAACAGAAGACTCATCAATGTAGTGTCATTTTACTAGCTCTGCATTTAACCTTTCTCTTGACTTTGGCTTAAAAAGTTTTGAAAATTTTAATAGCTGAAAATAATTAACCCAGATACAATTTGTACCCAACACTAGTTGCCAATTCTCACCTGTAGCCCACTCTCCCTCTATCAGTAGCCACCAATCTGCGTGTGAACATTTACACTTGCTAGCAAACTTGGCTACTGGTTTACACATACACAGAAAAATGCTTAGCCTGATGTTAGCTAGCTTGCCAACAAACACTTTTAATAATATTTATGTTAGCCTAATGTTGGAAGCAAGCAAACTTGGCTATTGGTTTATGTAATCAAACGCTTATTGTTAGCTAGCTGGCCAGTAAGACTTTTAATTGCATAATAGTTAGCCTAATGTTGGTAGATAGCATCCTTGGCTACTGGTTTACACTGTATACAGTAAGTTAGATATTGTTAATAGGTTAATGCTAATATATTAGCTTGCTAGTGCTTTAACTATGTAACAATACTTACACTGACATAAGCTAGCTTGTTAAACTTGTTTACATTTTTATTAACTACTGCTAATCTAAGCTAACTGCTAATCTGGCATGGCACCACAGTGTGTTTGAGAAGCTTAGCTAAAGCTGTTAAATTTCTTTTCGTGGTGTTTAGGAGTGTAACTGCTGTACTGTGTGGTCAATACCATTTTAACCTGGCTGCAAATAGACATCTTAATAAATTACATTTATGTTTAGTCACATAGCAGGCCCAGATACTTACAAAACTCAAAGACAAAAGACAAATGCTAATTTGTGAGCTATTGACAAAAAAGACAATGAAATGTGTAAAGAAAATGTCATTTCACACCTAGGTGAATAAATAAAATAAAATAAAATGAAAAACCAAGACATAATACAAAATGATGTAAATACAAAATCTATACAGAAAAGTAAGATGTTAGCATATCATGTGTCGTTTCTTTTTTTTTTTTTTTTTTTAATTTGTCCCCAATTTTTCGAAAGACAGCCATGAGTCTCTCCTTAGAACAAGACGACAGACACCACATGCATGAGCAATCAGCACTAATAATACAAGGATCCTTAAGGAGTTCAAAAGCAGTGTTCAAGTGCAACCGAAACCTTTGAGCTGATAACAAATCCCTGAAAAAAAAGATGGAAAGAATTTGTATCCCTACTGCTGTCCCTACTGGAACAGAACAGAAACAAATGGAGGGCACAGAAATAGGGCCACAAAGATTTTAATGAAATATTGGTTATGGGGATAATGACAATATGAAAGTAATGCTTTAAATAATCCTAAAAAAAAAAAAAAATTAAACCTTATTATACATATCACAGTGCTGTCGTATTCTTGATTCTGATTGGTCAGAAGATTTTGTGTAATTTTCTATAAGACAGCTCTGACAGTTATTCTAAAACATTATAAAAACATATAACAGTTGATGTGGTGAAGTTTCTCAGGGGAGACGTTGATTTATCATTTATGGAAGGAGTCTCCAATGTGTCAGAGCTTTATAACAGTTTATAAAGTTTTCCACCACGGGAAAGTCTTCAGGTCTTCAGCGCGCCTTCGGGTTTGTTGGTAACATGACAAGTCTAAATAGCATTAAGAGAGAGGGAAAAAAGTACAATGTGTTGTTCTTTAAAAAATAAAAAACATTTTTTTAATAAATTGCTGTGTTTTGTTTTGTTTTTTTTTATTCTGAAGTGTTTTATTCCTCTTATACCACAGTCATTTGCCAGTGATTAAATTTTTTTTATTTATTAAAGAGCAACATATATTTTTTTATCTGTTATAGTTACATTTAATGCTGTGGAATGTCTGCGAAACAAGTTAGTTCCTGTTGTCACTTTGTCACTTCAGTGCCGGTAACAACCATGAACTCAGTTTTCCATGCTGTATCACAGCCTCACAAAATGTCCGCCGTGGACTCCACTTCCCAGCAGCCACCACCATTGTCTCATTACACTACAAGTCCTGCTGTTTCTGTATCTCATTAATAAGGCTCTGTTATTTCTAGCTGTCATTGATTTCATGCCCCGCTCTTTAACTTCGTGTTTTTGACTCTCGCCTGTTTAACAATATCGGCATGGCTGTGATTAGCTACAGCCGATATTCGGTACAACCTACTGATTAGATTCAAGAATCCAACAGCGCTGTCGTATATATAGAAAGTTCACAGTGAGACTGGGCAAAATTTTGGGGGTTGTCCAGACTTTTTTGGGCTTTTCTTAATTTAAAAGCCACTAAGTCTTGTATTTCAGATATATATTTCTTAATTTAAAATGTAAAATCAGTACTATTTGTGACTTGTGTTATAGCAGATGACCACTATACAGACGTTTAACAGTTTAAATAATTAAGGCAGGTTTGCACTGAGTTTAGTCTCACCCTGTAGCTTGATCTCCAATCACACAATAAAAGAAAACTATAAGGTCATATAATATTAACACTGAACAGATATTTCTGTATGAAAACCAGATCCTGCTGATTATTAAGCAATAGAAATGTACAGCTCTTTATTCTTGTACTTTAGCATATGTGTTTCTGTTATTCCTAGCTCACTGACTTTATGCTTGGCTTAAACCTCCCTTCTTCTAGAATTCCCCAAGTGAAATGTAAATGAAGGCTTTTTTAGGAGAGGATTAAAAAGAATTTGCGGTCAGAACACCAGTGGAATGAAGAAAGTCCTCATGCATTTGCGTAAATCACTGATTTGAATATGCAGGCACTGGACACAGTGTCGAGATGTTCAAGGTGACTTTAGAGCAAGTTTCTTAACTACAACTTCATAAGCAAAAAGATATACAGAGTACAGCCACATTTCATGTGCCACTTCAGATAGAATGTGAAACGTAACTTTGAAACCTGAAGCCACAGGTGATCATTTACATACTATATGAAGTCCTTAAACCTTTTTACATCAGATAACAAAATAAATACTGTTTTGACTTGAATTTAAAACAGAGTAATACATGTTTTAGGACTGTTGAAGTTAACCAACATCAATTTGCGCTCCATTAGCACAGTTTCACAGCTCAGTGTCGTAATTTCATGCAGCTGGTCACAGAAGCATTGCTTAATGGCTGCTGCTTTCACCCGGTCACACGCTTTCTCTAGGCAAATATGGAAATCAGTTCTTTAAAAACAATGCAGTTGGCAAGGCGACAGGCAAAGGCAGCCTGTACCATTTAGTCATCCATTGTTTACTTCCATCTTTACGTTTCCAAGCTGAGATACACTTTTAATCAAAATACAGTGGGTGGAAAACAACTAAATACAGGCTACCTGTGGGTTTGAACCACAAACTACCCCCGTTTCCAGCTACTGTTTAGTTTCAGAGATCTGATGACAGAAGCCTTAATTGCTGACTCACATAGAAACAACCAAAATAACCAAGTCACTTGAGCAAAATTGGTTTGTGCATGCTGGGCTGAAAATGAATGAGATCTATGAAATATGGCCTGTAGAGCCTTTATTCATGCCTCCAAAACAACTAAGAGATGAATAAAATAGGAGGAAATTTGAATGGAACAATGATACACCATACCACATACTACCACAATTTGATTATTGTGACTTATACAGAAAGAGTTTATACAGAAAGAGCAGGATTTCATAACTATTCCATATCATACAGTATCCCACAAAATCAATATAATTTGCCATAACTTACAGTTAAAGTTGTAATTCCATGAGTATTCACCCCTGTTGCTGTGAAACCCATAAATTAGTTCTGGTGCATCCAGTAGCCATCAGAAGTCCCATAATCAGTTCATGAATCATGAAGTCACACTGTGTGCAAATCAAATGTTATGTGATCTCAATATAAATGCACCTGTTACTAGATGGGTAGAAGTGAATGGGTAAGGGGGGCATTAGTCACAGATGCAACCAAGAGGTCAAGGGTAACTCTGAAGGAACTGGAGAGATCCACAGCTCAAATGGGAGATGATGTTCACATCACACTGAAGCATGGTGGTGGTAGCACCATGTTGACTTACCCATGGCCTCTTGATGACTATTATCTTTCCTGTAAAAAATGATTCATCACTGCTACATCTACATGCGTGAGAAAAGCCTGATAAATGCTACCAACCTAATAAAGTCTAATAAAGAGTTGTCTGGGTGATGGGAAGGACATGGCCACCTTTTTAGTGAGTTTTGATGCTATTAGTGATCTGGAGTGAAATGCACTTTGAAGATTTCAAAAGCTGGGGGAAGTTAGATTCTATTCTGATGTTAAATATTAAAAGCATTTAAAATGTGATCCCAGCTTCTTCCTTTTCTTCTTCTTAAAGGATGCATTTTGAATAAATCTGATGCCAGTGAATTTTCGTTGTGTTACTGCATCACAATTCTCATTTGTTTTTCTTTCTCAGATCTTCAATCTCCAGTCATAGTCGCTTTCACTAATTGAGTTGGGGGCTTTAGCGAATGAAGGTCAGCTATAGTGAGGATTTTATTTATATAATACTTTTCACAAATCTTTTGAAATCTTTTGAATTCCTTCTTCCCTTTCATCTTCGTCTGATGAGCTTTCCTATTTTAATTCAAAAGTTATGTTCCTGAAAAGTATTGTTTCCCACGTCTGCTAAATCTACTGTAGTTACCATTTCGAACAAGGAAGTGAAATTTTACGTGGTGAACACAGATGAGCGAAGTGATACACACTGTGAAACATCCCAGTGTGGTTAAACTAAATATAAGCACTCTCGGAACGCCACTCGACCAATCAAATTAGTGGACCGGAACTAACTATAATTTTCTATTACAGCTCTGTCAGCAAGGCAAATCACAGGTTTATATTATTGTGCTCATTCTAAGACATTATAGTTTCAATAGTAACCAATAATTCACAGGGACTGGTATGGTGGATGATCCACATAAGCTATGGCTAATAATCAACAGATTTTAAAAAAGCATGTTTTTAAACAAAGAAAAATAAATAAAATAATTGCTGTTATGGTGAAATTTTCTGTGAGGAGATGTTTAGTTATCATTTATGGAAGGAGTCTCCAGTGCCAGCACTTTGTGATTCCAAACTCCAGTGCGTAACTAATCATTTACTCTAGCATTCCTCTGATAAACTGCAGGACCAACGCTGACTATAGGAACACTGGTATCTGGTATCCATTCCGTTTACATGCTCTTACTCTGACTGTATGTTCACACGTGCAGTGATTTTATGGCTGCAAGTCGCCAGTCACTGAACTCTGAAGTCGCCAGCTCACAGGCAGCATGGTGAGTACCACCGGCTGGTACGGGAGCTGCGGTTAGACGAGGTCTGGTTCCAGCAGTATATCAGGCTGGACAGGACTCAGCTTTAAATGCATTCTTTTAGGATTTAATCAACCTAATCTGATTGCCTATGAAGTAAGGTTACTCAGCAAATCATGGTATGGTATGCCATTTGTCATTTCGCACATGGTCTTCATGGGTAATAATTAACAGCTAATATTCCAGGCTATTAAATGCATTAATCAACTTGCTTGGAATGCCCACAATCTTGAATACGTTTTTCCTTGCATCATTTTTTTAACTTTTCTCTGTATGCCGCCAGAGACATATCGTAAGATGATAGAATTGGCCAATTTCTAACCTCTAGAATTAATTTTTCCTGCACTACAGTATCTGACAGGAGACGGATCACATAGGCTTTACTGTCTTCACTCCCGCTGGTAGTCGCTGCACCAAGTCTTTACATAAAGTCAAGCCTTTCTCAACTTCGTCGCATCGCTGGACATGCCCACATCTAGCCGCCAACGGTTGCTGTCGCTCATGTCACCATAAGTTGCCAGCTCTGATTGAAAATGAATGGTCTGTGGTTGCTTTGTCACTCTGAGTGGCTGTATGTGTGAACGCCCTTGATACCATGTGATACTTTGAGATAACAGTTATCGGTATGTATTTCATGATTAATGATCAAGGCAAAATAGACTGTAACGTGTGCTCTACAGGAACTACAGCATCTTCCTAGAACCTGAAGTATAACCTGATAAAAAATTTCATGGTCTTTAAACAGCATCTTTAATAGAGTGCGTGAGGTCAGCCGGCCTGAGCAGAGAAGTACTGATGACTGCAATAAGCTCAAGGTGGAAGATACCATGAACTGCACACACGCAAAGGTATTTGCAAGTGTGGCGCAGTGAAGTGAGCGTGCAGAGAAACTGATGCGCATGAGAGCAATTCAGTTATGCAAGCACTGAGCATCCAGACACGTGGGCTTCCTGTCCTCTCGTTTGCCAGGGTCTTACACTTTTGTTTGCACTCATTTTTAATGCACATGCTAAGACTGTTCTGCGTGCTCAGGTCACTCGTCCTCACACTCTATATTAACTGCCTTAACTTAAATCTCAGCACAATGAGTTGGCTCTTAGAAGCACAGGGCAGCTATCAGTATAAGCAGAGCTAAATAAATTGTTCTGTGGCACCCCTAATTGGTTAATACCTAATACCTAATATGAAATATAGCTTTTTCATTTTGGTATCAATCTAAGTATTGTATACCAAAAAACATACTCGTACTGGCTCTGAAAAAATTGTATTGATGCATCCCTACTGCCAACCTTTGTCAGAAATTGTATAACCAATATAACATAGCATAGAAGTATGTGAACCATATCATGCAATGTAATTATGGCTGCAGTAGAGGCTGAGCTGCTTGCACCTGCTCCAGAGTCCTCAGGCAGTCTTCTCCTGCCACAGATCCCCATCTGAGACACATAACGCAAAGCGCAGCTCAGTGTAATATTACTCCGAGCCTTGGCACAATCATTTCCAAATCTCAAAACCACTAAGAAACGCTACAGGAACATAATCACTACAAATTGCTCAATGATATACAGTACAAGACTGGCTTAACAGGCAACAAACATCAACAATGAGCCTTAGCTGTGAGAGTAAATCCTCATGCAATCACCAGTTAATTTAATTCAATAAGTGCTTCTCACAGATAGTGAATGAGAGAAGAGTCCTGGGATGAGCACAGGACAGTGTTTATGATTCCAGCATCAGCTCTTGGGTTCAAATCTACAGGTGATTCTCCACTGAAGTGGAGAGGATGATAAACTGTTTTTGGGAAGTGCAAATCTTTGGAGTTTCCCTATATTTATGATATTATGGGCTCTGTATCTTTCATCTCCTTCTGTTTGAGTGTGTCTTGTTCTTAAACCCAGGTGGATGAACTGATGGGGGTTGTATTTGACATCTCTGGTCCTAGGTTCTGACCCATGTCCACCTCTGAGGATGCCTTGGGTGTACTGTCATCAAATCCAGGCGAATCAGGCCAGTGCACATTCACCCATGAGGAAGCAGCAGGTCTGAATGTTGCCTTACGCTATACACAGGACACATGAATAAATCAGCTAGCATGATTTAACCTGGTTTGGGTCCAGAGCGCACTTTATCATGTTACTCTTAGAGACTAAACTGCATTGATTAAAAACCTTCACAATAAACGGTACGATAATAATTTCGATTTTCTTTTCTCACTGTCAAAGATGTCACGTCACCTTCTCAGTGGGAGACATCCTGACTCTATGACTTTGACTCCCTCACAACCTTTTTTTTTTTGTATAGAGTTGATCTTGACACCCCTGCAGCCCATCTAATGTCCTTCACAATGCCCACAAAGGTGAGTCTGAATAATTTTATCGAATATCTTTACACTGACTAGATCTATAACTGTGAAGAACTCTTTTGGTAAATGTCATACAGGGAAGGTAATGACATTTTCTGTCCTTTCCTGCAGGACAGCTCTACTACCAGCTTCAGATACTCTGCCCATGGCCCAGCGTGTCTGATATCTTTTCTACACTTCACGGTCCACAAGCTTTAGAAACTTGAAAGTCACAATCAGAGCTCAGTTTTTCATCAGCTGAACTGGTAGAGAGAGTGTTCAGTGTGTTGCTTGCTTCATTTAATGCGGATCTACTACGGTTCACTTACTGATCTGTACAAGATCAGGAAATAGAGCAGGAAGAGGAGATCACTCCCATTTCAAACTGTTTGCTTACTTATCAAAGCGAAATGTTTGAGAGTCATTTTAAAAAAAATAAAAAAAAAAAAAAAACGTACATAGTAGTAACAATAATCATCAGTGACAAGGTGGTGTGATACAGCCCGGTGTTTCCACCCTGAAGTTGATCATTTTGCTATAACAAAATTTCCCAATGTTTATTATTCCTTTATTGTCATAGTTCCTTTAATAACTTATAAGCTATAATATCTAACTTATATAACATAACATATAAATATATAACAGCAGTTATTTCCTCACTTTCTGTTAAAGGTAATAAGCCAAATACATACTGCTCATTGTCGATAAGAAAGTTTGTTACAAGAAACCCCAAAACACAACGTCCTCCTTCCTGAAGACTCTCCAATGGTGGAAAACCTACTGACCGTTACAAAGCACTGACCCTGGAGACACCTTCTAAATGTTAAAATAAACATTAAAAAAAAATCATCATATCAACCATTAATCTTTGTTTTAAACAAAACACATTTTAAAATTTGTGAATTTATATAAACCTGATTGAATTACAGCCAGAACTACTCTCAGAGCTGATGTTATAGAAACTTAATCAACACCTTCTGACCAATCAGAATCGAGAATTCAACAATTCAACGGCCTGAATACAGGGCAAGTGTGTTTGTCATCTGGTATGACGCCTGTCTGTTGATGACTTTGTCCTTTTTTCAGATACAGAATAGTCAAGGCCCAGGGACAGAGCAAGAGTTGGACAGCTGATGCACACTAGAAATTATTTAGAGATCGTAAGTGTCAGTCACAGTCAGCCAGAAACACTGATGCCCCAGGAAATATATCAGTGTGGCTGCAAACCAAGGGTCACATTTAACTCCCAGGAATATATCAGTGTACAAGCTAAATGCTAGCAGCACAAATGATAAACAACACATTCTGCCCTGCCTTTTTAACAAATAAAAAAGAACCCAGTCTTGTTTTCTATTGGCTCACCATACTCAAGTTTATAAATTCACACAGATAAAGCTGGTGCAAAGTGAAAGAAAACACTACCAGAAGCAGATGCACATCTTCCAGGTCCCACATCCTTTCCCCTTCAGTGAATTGGTTTTTCCGTCAGGTGAATTTTTACCTGCTGAAGAGCAGAAAAGCATCATTTTCAGGTGTCTCATGTATCACTGTAGCAAGGGGTCAAAAAACAATATACTACAGCTAAACTTTAAATGTTGGCACCTCTGTAGCTGATTGCCAGTCCTGTGCCAATCCACCAAACTCCATGTTTATTCATCTTTATTGATCTCATCAGCCAAAAGTCAATTTACATCTGCCCTTATCCACGGCAAATCACAGAAGTGTAAGGACATTACATTTATCACATTTATGCAACAGAGCAGTTGGGTGTTAAGGGCCTTCCTGAAGGGCCCAGCATGGGCAGCTTAGTAGTGCTGGGCTTTGAACTCCTGACCTTCTAAACTATAGTCCAATGCCCTAACCAATGAGCTACCACTGACTGTTTAAAGCCAGAGCTGGAAAAGGGAGGGACGCTTTTAATAACTGCGCTGAGGGGAACAAAGGCTTGCAAAATTCTGACATTTTGAGATCCTTGAAGCTACTTTGAAAACTTCAAAAGATGCTGAAACTAATTTAAAAGCAATTCACACACTCTCTTACCATCCACTTCACACAGAGGTGTTGGATGTTAAAACTAGTCTCTACCTCCATGTGACTCCATCCTTCCCCTCTAGAAAAAAACAACAATCAGCCAAAGTCCTCAATCTGTCAATCCAATTCAGGGAACATAAAAAGCAGGAAGGCAGACGTTCTTCAATAAAGCGCTCGCTGATGTGACTGTGGGCTATTTGTCAAAACTGCACTCTACATCTCAGAGAAGAAAAGAAGGGAAACTGGATGAGACGCTGTCTTCCATCTTTGAAAAACTGACAGCCCCAAATCTCAAGGATAATGCAATTGTGGCATCTGGTTGAGACTTTGCATAATTGAGCCAGCTGTTCATTTTCTGAAATTACATAATATTTTGAGCGAGTGCACTGTTGTGAACTTTAAAACTTGGAACGATAAACCTTGCAAATGACTTCAGTTCAATATATTTCAATTTACTTCTCAATCATGCTGGAGATAGAACTGGCACCCATATGAATGTCAAGTGACTATATATGCTAATTCAGCACATTTGTTAGCTTCTACAGCATTTCTATAAACTCTAAACCATTTAAATATGATGTGTGTAGCGATTCTGGTGCTAATTTGTTACTTGGAGTTGTATTATTAGCGTTATTCCCATGCGAAGTCACTCTGACGTTACATGGGGACACTGTTAATGCTAGCGCAGTTGTGCTGAGTTACAGGAGAGACCCAGCTAGTTAGCAATCGAGGAGATGACGAGTGTGGTGTTGACGGGTGTATGAGCACAAAGTTGAAGCTTTGTTAGCTGTTCTGTTTGAGCAGTGTGTACAGATATGGAGGTTATGCACTAGACTTTAGACTGAAGGACTAAAGCACTGCTGCATCGTTTTCTTTAGTTAGAGATGAAGCGATGGCTAAATTCCACTGCACCACTGACAAACAGCATTGTGGGTAATGCGGGAAGCCATTAAACAAAGTGAAAATAAAGCAATATGTCAGTGAAAGGAGTTTAAACCAAAAAGGTGAACTCTATTAATGTGAATTTTATTACAAAAAAAAATCTTGAACAGATTAATATTAATGATGTTCAGGGTTTAGTTTTCTTTAAAAGTTGAAAACTTTAAAACTACCCTTTAAAAGTTTCCTTTTAACTCCGCAGATAAATTGGACCTGGCAACCATATCAAATCATTTTATTCAAAAGTTTATCCACATTTTTTGTTGACTACTCAAAAATTCAATGTAAATTTTGTGAAACATTTGAATGGCAACCTTGTAAATGTATTTAGTATTCAAAAGATTTTTATTATTATTACATTACATTAAAAATCTGACAAGGCACATCACATAATCGCTACAAAAATTGATCCATGGTCAGCTTGTTTACACTTCATGAATAAGTCTCTGCCCTCCGTTAAAGTATGTTTTTTTAAAAAAAATTTTTAAGTCAGTCACTCCACATCTTGGGTCGCACTGCTGATACTTGAGTTTCATCATGTCACCTCATATATTCAGACCTTTTCAATTCCATACTGGCCCACATTCAAACATTTCAGCTCAGGGTCTTGCGTCAGTGATCTGAATCCACAAATCAGATCAGATGAAGGAGAAAATCTGACGCTGGAAACCTGACTTCACCATCTAACACCAGTCTGAGCCACTCCCTTGAGCTGGCGAGTTACACATGAGCTGCACTTTAGAGCCTAATTCCCTTGTGTGTGTGATGATCCGACACCATCAGACGTCCTGTGATCAGCACCTACTGCTTCTGATACACTATTGAATCCTTGTTCCCTGTAAGAGACGCACAATATTTCAAAGATAAGAACACTTCATAAAAGGAAGACAGGCTGGAAACAGAAAATGGAGAGTGTACTTACGTTAAGAGCTCGTGCAGTTCTCTTTTGATCTTGGTTACGACCGGAGGACCCTGATACACCAGCGCTGTGTAGAGCTGAACCAGAGATGCTCCGGCACGGATCTTATCCAGGGCATCCTGTCCACTAGCCACTCCACCTACACCCACTATAGGCACCTTCCCTACAACACAAACAAATGGATGTTTCCAGTTATGCAAAAGACAGTTTCAGCATCCAGACTTTACATGGTGGTTTTTTAAAAAAAAAAAAAAAAAACACATTAAAGAGAAGGTTCATGCAATTCGAATTGATTGGAAGAGAGAAATTTGGTCTTGAAACATGATGCCTGAACAGATAAACAATAAAACATCACAAATCTCCACATAAATGACAATATAAATTCATTTTCTAGTTTCCGTTAGTATTAAGAGTGCTTTCGCAGAGCAAAAACATGTAGATAAAAGCTGCTTTGGCACTTGCTGACCTTTGAGCATAGTGACAATTCAAACCTGTAGCAAGGGATGTATCATAAATATGGATGTAGCGTTGTCAAAAATGGCTTGGACACAGAAACGGTTGAAGTGATTAGACTTATTGGTGTGTGCAAATAATAGTTCCTAATTTAAATACAAGGTTCTTTCTCAAAGCACACTTTCTTTATTGCCCGTAGATGTGTTATTTATTTATTTATTTTTTACCTTTCGTTAAGGTGTACATCTCCCGTACTGTACGAGTGGACAGCTCTTTGAGCGGCTGCCCGCTGAGACCCCCCACCTCGTTCCTGTTGTGGTCCTGCAGGGTCTCAGGCCTGGACACTGTGGTGTTGGAAACGATTAAACCATCCACACCGAGCTAACACACAAAAGCACATGAAAGCAATCATTCAGACACAACAGCAATAATATGTAAGGAATACAACACTTGGGGCATGCTGTTACAGGAAAATAATCAATCACTGGTTGGTGTGATGTGGCTCAACTCGAAGCAAAGTTATTGTTACCACCCTGAAGTTGATTATTTTTCTATAACTACACATTCTGAAGTGTTTTATTCCTCTGCTGCCTACCTAGTTTTCTAAAGCTAATAGTTTATTTATGAAAGAACAATACTTCACACAGTACTTTTTTTATCTGTTTATAGGTACATTTAATATTGTGGAATGTCCTGTACCGATTTATGTTATAAGCTGTTTCCTCTCCAGCCTCTTTTTTCTTGACGTTAATAAGACAAACACGTCATGTTACCGGGAAACCACACGTTCCGCACAAACTCTGTCATGTAACCTCTCCCATTACAGCTTTACCTCTGACTCTGCCACTGGAGACTCCTTCCATAAACATTACCTAAACATCGTCTTACAGAAAACTTCACCACAACCATGATTACGCATTTTTAAAATTCGTTCATGTAAACGGTTTGCTATACGAGTCCGTGTGTACATTGTTACTATAGAAACAATAACGTATTTGAGTCAACCAATCAGATTCGAGAATTCAACAGTACTGTGCAATAATTTATTTGCTTTACTTTTTAGGAACATGATTTTATAAAAACTAAAATACCACACACACACTAAGTAAATGTCTAGTGGTATATATTATATCTATAATTAAGATTACAAAATGACATAATTATTAATTAAGTGGAAAGAAAGAACTGACCTCTGTGATGACCTCTGCAATGTCCTGCTTGTCTTGCTGGGAGAGATCCGGAGCAATCTTAACCATTACTGGCAGCCGATTCGCTCCTTGCAGATTGTCTCTCGCTTTCAGTACCTGAGTTCACGATCGAAACACACACACACACACACACACACACACACACACAATACAGTGACACAGTGTAATTCCACCGTGAATACCGACTGCCCAGATAACTTAAGAGATAAAAACAAATCCAGACCCAGCTGTTACACAACATAATATCTCAATTTTATATCTAGACTATGCTCACACAGCATCACACAGCTCACACAGCATCTGTCAGGCAACTTTAGTGACCAAATCAGATTTTTGTTTGGTTTATTTTTGGACGATATTGCATTTGTTTGTATATCAATTCTGCCATGAACTGTTTTACATAAGAGCAATGTCCAGACGCAGCTCTGAGCGTATTTGACGCAGTCTGGGAGTTTTTAAGCAAAGACATAAGAAGATTTGTTTTTGCTCCAGGTGTTGGTACACTCCTCCCCTGCCTTCATCCTCTTTTTTTTTTTTTTTTGTCCATGTTGTTCTTGTTGCAAATTTCTGATGTCACTAGCACTGCACATTGAATAACAAAAAAATAAATAAACAACAACAAGAAGAAAAAAGAGTGTACAATGTACAATATGACTCACGTCCATTTCAAACCACAAAAAAAAAAACAGCTAAACAGAACTGAATGTACTTTTTCACAATACAGACTGCATAGTAATCCGTTCTGCTCACATCAGGTATGTCAAGCCATAGCACGGTTCATCTGTAGCCTTAGTCAAGCCAAGGTGTAAATGAGTAAAGCCTTCACAGCCAAGGACAGTCATTTGCATTGGGTAACTGAGCCGTGTTCTACCTGGTCCAGTAGATGGCGCAGTTCTTTCTTCCCCTGCAGGTCTCTGAGGCCCGGAGTGTTCGGGCTGCTCACATTCACTACCAGGTAGTCAGCGAGGGGGCCAAGCGTCCTCACTCCCTCCAGATAATCAGCCACGGCATCAGTGGACAGCTTGTTCTTCCCCAGGTTGATGCCTAGCGGTTTGCCTGCTGAGATCGTATAATAATTCCGGCTTATTGAGACTTTTCCACTGAAATAACAGGAAACGAAATGAAGTGATTGCTCTGTGGCTTTCGTGTTCAGAGTAAGGCTATAGGATGTCGCAGGTTTACCTTTTGTGAGCCCAGATTGAACAACTTCTCTGGCTTTTAATCTCTCCTGAACAGCTGCAATGCCACAGCTGTTGAAACCGTATCTGAAAGACACATATACATACACAACTAGTTATGTCATCATTACTAATTTAATACAAGTCAACACAGCAACAACTTCATACCACAGTGCAGGTGTTGATGAATTCGCTATAACAGCAGCTCTGGCTGTTTCTATAGTAACAGTTCAGTCACAGGGACTTTTATGGTAGACACTTCACATAATAATAAATGGATGAACGATTTGTTGTTTATTTAACAATGAAAAATCCAAAATCATTGACATGGTGATGTTTTCTGTATGGAGATTTTTATTTAACAGTTATGGAAGGAGTCTCCAGCGTCAGTGCTTTATAACACTCAGTAAGCTGTGCATTCTTGTATTCTCGGGAACATGACATGAGAGAGAGGGGGAAAAAAGAGAGGCTGGTGAAGGAATGACTGTTTATAGCTGCTATAACGCAAGTGATTACATTTAAAAGTAACCATAAATGGATAAAAAAAAAAAACAAGATGTGCCATTCTTTACTCAATAAAAAAAATTGTACTTTTTAGCATATTACTGTGGTGTAAGACTGTTAAAATGCTTTCGGATGTGGTGTTAATGGCAAATAATCAGTTTCAGGGTGGTATCAATAATGCTGCATGGCATCTTTCGGCATCACATCACCCCATCGTTGATTATTTTCCTATAACTGCACTCTCCCATATGCTTTATTCCTAACTTAATATATACTAAATAAAGAAAATAAACCATGCTAATACTGAAACAAATGTTTGCATTTTAGCTGATTCTTTCCCTCTGAGTATTTCTCAGGGAAAATATTTCTGCTCATAAAAACCCCTGTGTAATAAATGCAGCCTTTCATCTCGTGCCTCGTGTGCGTCTGGCTCAGCACTTTATCAAAGTGTAGCGCGTATTAAACTATAAACCGGCTGACGTCTTTTCCTTTCAGCCTGAAAGCGTGACAATATTTTGATTGCTGTTGAAATCTGAGCAAAGCAAACAGCTCCGGTGACCGTGATCATTCCACTCAGTCATTAAGATTCATCAGTTACGGGTTTCCATAGCAACAAATAGACTGCAAACTACTTTTTTCGCCCCATCAACTGAATCGAGGCAAATAAACTGTAAAGCTGAAGGCTATATTTAATGTCAGGCTGGAAACATGGGAAGGAAAAAGAGATACTGTATAGACTTGTGTTCTATTGGGCTTTGTATGTTCTTTTGTGAGACTACACTGTTTTCCAAAGCAAGATGTTGACAGAGGGGAGCCAATATTTATACAGCTGTTTAATTTTATTAAGTTCATAATGAATTTATAATACAATCTGTCTGAAGTCCTAATTAAATAACATATTTATTACATACTGGACAATAGGAACAGATGATAAGGCAAAAAAAAAAAAATCATATCTTTATGTAGGGTTGCCAGATTGGGAGTGAATAAGTAAATAACACGTACTTACACCAAAGTAGGCTATATCTATAAGAACAGTCGAAATGGTCAGTCTAATAAAATATAATCTGGCAACAGATTATATGTGACACACAATATTTCATGATATTTAGTTTTGCTTTAAAAAAAAAAAAACAACCAAGAGTACATAGTTTTGTTAAATTCTGCACTTTTTTAGAATATAATAATGCAAATTTAAATGCTTTGCGTTTCTCACTGCATATTAAATTTCTTCAAATGGTGAAATATTTCTTAGGCATGTCTCTAACCGAGCTTTAATTTTAAATGTAGTAAACTAATTAACCATCTTCTAATGATATCACACAACTGACCTGCTAATTAAAATACTACCTTATGATTAAATTTTAAAAAATGGTGTTTTTTTGTGATCATCGTCACTTCAGATTTCATGATTGTCGCATGTCTAAGGGCACCTTTTTCCAATCTTATGCAGTATGCATACCAAAGAGAGAATTTGCCATTCAAAACCAGGAGTGTGTACACACTGCACTCGTTTACGTCAAGAGCAGAGGCTCACACACTTAACCTGCCTATGAGGAACTTGCTAGAATGGCTGATCGTGGTGTCCAGCATGCATCAAGGCTAGTCACAAGCTCATAAGCCACACAGACGGGAATTTTTAATTAATTTCGTAGCCCAGGATGTGTCTATGCATAGGATTTTTCTACTTCATGCTGATTTCTTGGCAACGTGTGCAACTATTCAAATAGCCTGCATCTTATTTACATAAATCCTATACTCATTTTGTGAGCAGATAAAATTGTCCACTGATTTCACGAAAGGCTTGAGGCCAATTTTAAAAAGGTTTTGCACATGAATCTACACGTATCCTAAAACAACTTAATCCAAAGACTTAAAAAAAGCTAATCAAGATTAATTTCAAATGACGTCTCTTATACCGACATGTTTATAAATGGGTTTCCCTGTCCTCGTCCTTGGTTACCATGACGTTACCATGACATTTCACATTTCTACTTTCCCCATTTCAAATTCAGCAAGCCACATTTACATGTATTCCCTTTGACACTTTTACACTTCTACCCAAAGCGACTTAAAGGTGCGGCAGAATACAATCCCAAGCACTCGGTCACGTCTACATGCAAAGATTTTTTTTTCCTGTCAGTTGGAAATATTATAAATGAGCTATTTGTATATTATATATTATATATTTTGCATTCTGCATAATTCTGCTTCAAATTTATTATTGAATTATTACTTGGACTCCTCTGACATGCTTCAGCACGCTTCCAACAATTTACCTATTGTTCAATATTTTTAAAATCTATAACATAAACATTGTTCCCTTATAGCATTTTGGTTTAAACGCCTACATATTATATACTCTAAAATTTGAAAATATAACCGAAGAATAGATAGAAGTGACTCAGGTATTGAGTCTCATTAAGATCTGAGAGCAAGCACAAAGATTTAGCTTTCTTTATTTAATTGCTATAATGAATCAGACTGTTTGGTCTGTAGTGATCAAATAAGGAATAAAAACTTGGGAACATGCTGTTATAGAAATATAATCAACTGGCCACATCCTGCCACTCTTTTTTTCTCTCTCTCTCTTGAAATTAATAAGACAGAATAACACTGGAGACTCCTTCCATAAATGTTAGGCTTGGGTGACATGGTTACTTTAGGCTTAGGTTACATGAAGGATCCACCATACAAGTGCAAGGCAAGTGAATGAACTGTTACTATAAAAATGATAACATATTAGAATAAGCACATTAATAAAACCTTCTGACCAATCAGATTCAATTCAGCAGCACTGTGGTATAGTCAGGATTAGAGCAGGCATGTTTCGGTTGACTGAAGATCAGGTGCACTATTGCGTTTTGGATGATCTGCAATAGTTAAACAGTGCAATGTGGTAGGCCAAGCAGCAGAAAGCTGCACAAATGGTGTTAGTGGTTGCAGAAAAGGAACAAATATAATGTGCTGTGATGCTTAAAGCTGCCTCATACCTGTTAATAACCGCCTGGTCGGCCTCCAGTCTGAACACACGGGGTTTCGGATTTCCCTCCTGTGGTTTCGGGGTGACTGTTCCCACCTCGACAAAGCCGAAGCCCAGCCGGTACAGAGCATCCACTGCCTCGCCGTGCTTATCAAACCCTGCTGCGATCCCGACTGGATTCCCGAACCTCCGTCCCATCACTTTTACCTCCTGGATTACCACACAAAATATCTAATTAGATTAATACTGCTAAGGCTTAGTACAAAATGTCACATGATGCATGTCGAATTGTATCAAACATTTGAAAAAAAACAGGAAATAATTTACATTAAACAAATGCTTTATCCACTGATTAGTGACGCAGAACACAATCCAAGCACATCAGCTATTCTAACACTGGTCATTTACAATAATTATAGCAATAGACGGTAATAATATAGCTCACGTGTTAATGTAAATAGAGATATGTATGAACATCTTGTACACTCACCAGTGATGCAGGATCCTGGTAGCGACTTCTGGGCACCAGGCCCAGGCTGAGTAAGCGCACAGCCATGACGTGAGCTGTTTCTGCTCCCACAAGTCTTTGCAGCACGGGCATGAGGGTGGTAGCATAGAAGCGCTCGTCCCCGGTCACAGTGAGGTATCCCAGGAATAAGGTGCTGCCACATCCCAGGATCTTTACAGCATCCTTCAGACGCTTCTGCGGTGCAAAAAAAAAAAAGAGTCTGGATGACTAAATTGAAAAGAAAGAGATCACACTTTTTCTTCATTCTGATGTTTTCTGTGAACATTAACTGAAGCTCTTGACCTGTATCTGCATGATTTTATGCATTGTGCTGCTGTCACATGATTTAATGATAGGATGCCTGCATACCTGTACAGGTGTTCCTACTAAAGTGGACAATGAGTGTAAATAAGAACAAAACTATTCACATCTCTCTGAGCGCATGAATGTTATGATTCATCAGGAACATTTGGATTTAATCAGGATTATCTCAGAAAATCAGAAAATGCTTTGATTTGTAAAACTCATTTACATATTGCTGACTGAGCTATATCGCTGTTAGCCCTGCTATCACAAACCTCATACTGCGCATGCGTACAAGATAGAACCCAGAAGGGCAGCAATCACATGGCTGAAGGAAATTGATCAGCACCAGTAATGTCTGCGTGTGTGACAAAATTGTTCACAATTAGTCAAAATACATAGTTTATAGCATCGGAATTGTGAAAGTCGTGAAGTAGTGATGAATTAACACAAGACAGAAGAGAAGAGATGGACCACATTTCATATCTGAGAGGGAAACTCATGTGCCATGTCTAATATTCAGTCTGAACTGCTAAAAGTCACGGGTTAAACACGTCATGCTATCTAGTGTTTATATGTAGCATTATAGCATTTGTCGCAATGTTTCAGGTATTATTGCAGTGTTGTGGTTCTTTTAATGCTGAACGCTAAGTTACCTTCAGCTGTCCCGCCATGACCATTCAGGCTGTAAACACTGGAGGCGCATACACGTGATTTTAGTCAACTCTCGCGAGTTCTCGCGATGTTTAGAGCCACTTATAAGGCGTGCTGTGTAGTATTAATCAACATTATTTCTCTAATAAATATGTACCAAAGTGACGTATTGCATTAAACATGTAATTAAAGACACAAACTAATCCCTTTGTCACTTTGGTATATATATATATATATATATATATATATATATATATATATATATATATATATATATACCAAAGTGACAAAGGGATTAGTTTGTGTCTTTAATTACATGTTTAATGCAATATATATATATATATATATATATATATATATATATATATATATATGTGTGTGTGTTTGTTTAATTACACATGTTTAATGCAATACTTTGTATATACTTTGGTATATATTAATATATACACCCTTGTTGGATTTACTTTTTTTTTTTTTTTACTGAGCTAATGGTTCATACAGTAATGGGAAAAAGAAAGTACACCCTCCTTCAATTTTATGTTTTCATTCATCAGGGCCTAAATTACAATTGTGCCATCCACACCAACTTCTACAAACAAACAAATAACCTCTGGTGACAAAAAAAAAAAAAAAAAAAAAAAAAAACAGATTTCCATATCTAGTCTTTTTTTCCCCAAAAAGTAAACCAACATTCAGAAAGCAGATGGGGAATAAAATAAGTATAGGCTAATTCAGTAACATGTAGAACCACATTTAGCAACAATAAGTAAACATTTCAAGTAAACATTTTCTGTAGGAGTTTATCAGTCTCCCACATCATTTGAGAAATTTTGACCCACTCTTCTTTACAACACTGCTTCAGATCAGGGATGTTTGAGGGCAATCGTTTATGCACAGCTCTCTTAAGATCCCGCCTCAGCATCTCAATGGGGTTGAGGTCTGGACTCGGCCATTCCAACACTTTGATTTCCTCTTTAGCCATTCAGCTGTCAATTTGCTTTTGTGCTTGGGATCATTGTCCTGTTGCATGACCCAATTTCAGCCCAGCTTAAGCTGCTGGACAGATGGCCTAACATATGTCTCAAGAATATTCTGGTATAAAGTGTAGTTCATTGTTGTGTCAATGACTGCAAGTTTCTAAAGTCCTGTGGCTGCAAAACAAGCCCAAATCATCAGCCCTACACCACCATGCTTGACAGTTGGTATGAGGTGTTTTTGGTGATACACTGTGTTTGGTTTTCACCAAACATGGAGCTGTGCATGATGACCAAACATCTCCACCTTGGTCTCTTTAGTCCAAAGGATATTATTCCAGAGATTTTGTGGTATGTTCAGATGCAATTTTGCAAACCTAAGTCATAATGAAATATTCTTTTGGATAGAACGGGTTTTTCCTGGCCACCCTTCCGTGAAAGCCACACAAACAATCTTTTTCTGATTGTGCTGTCATGCACATAAACATTTACTGTGCTGACAGAGGCCTGTATGATGTAGCTCTTGGGTTTCTCTTTACATCTCTGAGCATTAAACGGTCTGACCTTGGACTGAATTTGCTGGGACGCCCACTCCTGGGAAGACTAGGAAAACTGTCTTGGAGGCTCTCTGTTTGTAAACAACTCTTCTCACTGTAGAATGGTCAATTTCAAATTGTTTGGAGATGGCCTTATAACCTTCCCAGATTGATAAGCAGCAGCAGTTGCTTCTCTGAGGTCATGGCCGATGTCCTTTCTTCTTGGCATGATGTAGACAAACACCTGAGTGCTCCAGAACTCCAAACTGCCAAAAGTTCTGCGTTTATAGAGGTAGTCACACTTGTTGTTGTTTAATTAATCTTGTGCATTTCATTAGTAACACCTGGCTGCTAATTACTCTCTTAATGATTGCAGAAGTAGGAAGGGTGTACTTATTTTTTCCCACCTGCTTTCTGAATGTTGGTTTACTTTTTGGGATAATAAATGACTACATATTGAAATCTGTTGTGTTTTTTTGTTGTTGTTGTTGAAGGCTTATAGAAGTTGTTGAGGATGACACAATTGTTATTTAGACCCTGATAAATAAAAAAATATAAAGAATAACGTATAATCCAAATTTTGTTATAAATGTTTGTTTTATGACTTCTGCATTATTGAGTCAGTACAAAACATAATAACATTTATATTTCCAAACATTACTTTTGCAAAAAGTTAACCGTTACAGAAACCTGTCAGTATGTCAGTAAATAAATACACATATTACATAACAGACCATTTTTTCAGGAAAAAAAAACATAATGAAGGCTGCTCGGTTTTGCATGCAAAAAAAACTGTCTTGAAAAAAGAACACAAATGTGACAGTCAAAGTCTCCAGAAGAACTGTGGCTGATTCTCCAAGATGCTCAGTAAAACATACCAGCTAATTTCCTTATAAAACTGCACAAATTGTTTCTGAGACTTCTATTTAAAAAAAAAAAGCAAAGCGTTGTCACACAAAATATGAACTTTGTTTAGTTTATTACTGTCCAATGTACATTTGATGATGCTGATGAATCTAGAAATTCCTGTTATTGTAATTTGATTTAATGACATCAAGGATAAGTATGCTACAAAGGCCTAATCCAATCGAAACATGCTGTCTCAGAAGACCAAACATGTCATTTAAATGGTTTTTAGTCTGTCTTGACAAAAGGATAGGCCATCCATCTTTAGAATATGAAGAAACATGTTTCCTTTCCTTGAGGATTTCAGAAATCAGTATCATGTGTTGGGTATTTTGTTTGTTGTTTTAATGACAAAAAAGCTTAGACAATGTGGAAATTCAAAAACTGTCCCGGTATATCTGAATTCACTCTGTATACAGCTTGTGTCAGGATAATATCCTAAGCAACGAACAGTTAAAAAATACAGAGCTATGAATCTTATAGCAGTATTGAGTAGCAATGGGGTAAAATCACACACACACACACACACACACACACATATATCCTTTAACTTCCTGATTCAGATGTGCGCATCACCGATGTCACATGCAGTGGAACTTCCTTGTTGATAATATGCATAAAAATAAATTCAAATAAGTTCATTTTACCATTGTTACACACTGTTCTCTGTATTGTGATGTGAAAATTGTGACGAAAACCTTTTGGTTTGTGATGTTTTGCTTAAAAATGTTGTTTATAGTAGTATTTATGTATCACATATGAGGCAGGGATGATATACAAATATCAGTTTAATTGAATCTTTATTGTAATATAATGTTGTACATTGATACTATAATATACTGAATGTTCATATGTTCCATTCCTAATTCAGAGTGACACTTTTCATCACGGACAATGGGGATTTCCATGAGAAAAACACTGACAGCTTATAAATTAGGCTTATACACTAATGTATTATGTTTATCACATAATACGCATCACGTTTTAATGTGAATGATCAGTAGTGTTGATATAATGTATCCTGTTTGTAGCTTGTATGTTTGTAATTGTGTTAATTGTTTTTTTGTTTGTTTGTTTGTTTGTTTGTTTGTTATACAAATTTTGTCATTTGTGAAACTAATTTTTGCTCAAGTAGGCCATCAATCAGTCAAAAGCAATTATTTAATTTCTTTTCTCCATTTAAATTCAGTCAAAAGAACAGTCGGTGTATATCATTTTGTTTTGTACTGCACAGTCTAAGCAAGCCAAAAACCAATCTTTGAGGCCGAGTCCAGCTGAAATCAGACTTTGCATGTAGTTTGAGTGTCTCCTATCATTTTCCTAATGAAAATGAGGAAGTTAGCTCACATCCACTGTTTTCACAAAGAGAGTTGCCCGGATTTGCCTAAGATGGACAGAAGCTCCCTGTGTTCCAGTCTCCTCAATCTTGACTGAAAGTGAAGTTTGCTCATTTTCTGCTCTTTCCACAATGCCTTTCCTAAGAAAACTCTGCATTTATTGTTGGATTTCAGGGACTTTTCTCTTATCCGCACATGTCGTGTCCCTGAAGACGTCTCGAGATGTATCGGATGACCAGAATTTCAACAAAGCCGTTTTTCGGGACGTGGTGTATGAATTTGTCGCAAAGCCACACTCATGGGGACAGGCGAGTGAAGCCTGCGAGATTCGAGAAGGGAAACTTCTGAAGTATCTGGACTGTGAAATCAAGGATTTCTTTTCCAAAGTGTTCAAGGACCTCCAGACCGCGGCTCCAGGCTGGTGGATCAGTGAGGGTTTGACGGGATATTATGAAGAATGTGTTATTCAGGGTGAGTAGGAAAAAAATCCTGTCCAATTTGTCACCAAACTTTGAACAAATATTGCAGGACAGCTTAAAGCTGTAGTTGGAACTGTTGTAAGCAAAATAAATGTTATTACATTACAAAAGCAGAGTAGATGGCTTTTATCTTGAACGTAGTTGCTTAGTCTTAGTCTTAGATAGTCAGGAGTGTGCAACGGGACTGCGATCCCAACAAAAAAAACTGTAGTAGTTCAAGGTTTTTACTCTCATGCCAGTGGGAGGGAGTGAGTCAAATATGAAGCTGGTGGAAAAAAGAAAGGCTATGTTCATTAATATGAGAGCTGCTTCTATAATGCATCTTCAGTCTCTGCTTTATTCTGGTCAGGTGGTTTAAATGGCTAATTTGTAATCGGGGTTTATAATTAGATTATTCGATTAAACCAACTAGGTTCATTAAAAAATATTGCAGAAGCATATCTCCGGGAGCTGGCAGGTCAAGTGTGTCTAAATTCCTTCAGAAGCAGGCGGGCGTGAAATTAAAATGGTCCCACACACACCTCTACTACAAATTACATAATATTTAGAAAAATACATATTTTTATTAAAGATTTTTATTCTGATTATAAGCACAGATCTTCCAGTAATATGTATATGGAAGTTAGTTCTTAATTATAAAACTGCTATGGTAATTATGTTGCATGGGTTTAAAGGTTCCAAACCTTCAGAACCTTCAAATTGGCAGATCTAGTTTTACAGTTGAGTGCAAATGTTTGCATCCCCCATGGTTTTTGAATAGAAAACAATGAGAACGTATGTCTTGTTTACAATGTCTCTAAAAATAAAATGTTTCAAATGAAATGTCGGTTGATTCTGCAATCCAAAATTAACAGAAAATCTGTTGAGAAAAAAATTGATTTGAAGAACGTACCATAACTAATCTAGCAGTTGTAACAAAATGGCAGGAAGAATGTGGAGGCAATGTTGGATGCACACTTTTTGAATTGATATCTTGTGATAATGATTATTGATTATTGAATCTTGATTATTTTGTGATAACAGGGTTGGGTGGTATGACACAGCAATACAGTAATGTGACATTAAAAAACTGTTTGATACTTGCATTAAAAAACTGATTGATAATGTCTACAAAAAAATGAATTGATTTTTATATTTAAAAATAAATTTTTTAGTTATAAAATGTAAATCAAACTATTTAGCTCTGAAATGCGATTTTTTTCATCTCTATTTTTTTAGCATTTTAAAGACTAAGTACAAAATTTTAACATCAAATCAGCAGTCAGTTTGTAATTATTAAACCAAATTAAGATATTACAGATATATCTTAATATGCGGATATAACACGATATATCAGAAAAGTGTATAGTGACATAATCGTTCACAATATTGATATTACATCATCATATCACCCAGCCCCAGGTGATAATAAAGGCACCAAGATGAAATTCAAATTGCTATAAAAAATTCATTTCTTTACTTTTTCATTTGGTTCTAAATATTTGCGAATGTTTTTAGTTACTAAGTAACTTCAGTAACTGCCTATATTTTCCTGTTCATTTCACTTTAGTTAATAGTATGTACTGAATAATATGCTTTAAGATGAGCTGAATAAGCAGGAGGTTTAAGGAATAAAACAAAAACACATGTTTACTGTTTCTGGCATGAATATATTTCTTATTTATTTTCTGTAAATAATGAGTAAATGTTTTATTTCTTCTTATACTACATGTGCAGCAATGCCCACTGCTCAACCTGCTGATAGACCTAGTCCACATTTTTGCACCTACGTGACAATGGATCCATTCCAGCTGGTGACCACGCCCTACTGCAATATGACCTTGGGTTACCTGTGTACTCAGGGTAAAAAAAAAATTACATATGACACTTTTTACATGTATGACACTTGTATATTGAATCACTGGAAATAACAAATCACACAGTGTCCTATGTAAAACGACGTAAATCTACTTCTTTAAATTAAACCAACCATACCATGTCATGTTGTGCTCTAACAGATTCACAAGCAGATGAAGATGAAAATAAACGAGTGCAGAGGAGCATTCGGGTCCGGAGGAGCACAAATCCCATAAGTAAATCGATGTACTATGACAGTAGAGCATGAGACCATATATTCTGTATACAGATCTTTTTAAATTTCTTTCCTTTTCTTTTCAGTAAGTGAATGGTTACAGCAAATGGATTCATCAACATCAGACTTGGTAGCTGTCCTCACGGTCAGTGAATTTTTTTTAAACACGTCACTACATATATATGACGCAATTGCTAATATTTCTTGGACTTAAACTTGTCATGCATTTTGCAGATTGCTAAGCAAATATTAAACAAAATTGCAAACGAACCAGTGGAGATAGCACATGATTCAAAGGTGACATGCCTCCAAATACTCCAAGTCATCTCTAAAATAACTCTATCGTGTGTCTTTCGGTGTCAGCTGGAAGAAATCATTTGTCAGTGTGTGTGATCTCACTTTTTCTCTTTTCAACTCACAGAAGCTATACCTAAAAGATATACTAAAAGCCCTAAAGGCGCTTAGGGAAATAGATGACTCTAGGAAGGACCTCACTATTAATTGTACTGGAGGCCTCATTTTGCACACCGTCGAGCAGTGTGAACCAGATGACAGCCCAGAGCATGTAAGCAAAAGAAAAAAAAAGAGACAGAAAGAGTTAGTTTTGATGCGTATTACATTACCTAACCACCATTATGTGCTGTTCTTCTTGTTTTATGTGTGTGTCTTTGAATCAAACAGCTTGAGGAGCTGCTTATTCTGGCTACCCTGATTTATCAGCAGTTAAATATACTGACACAGCAAAACACCAACACAGTATACGTCTGGGATTTTTTATCAGGCACGCTTTTTACAACCAGGTAGGTGTATCTTGCATTTACACTCTAATTCTACAATTAAAACAAACACATTAAGGGGTTACCATACTTTGATTTGTTATATACTGGGATAAAGTTTTCTTGTAGGTATTAACAGGGTAAGTAAGTGACACATACTTTCAAGTACTGAGTAAAAAGATGGTATGTACCCAAACATTTTTGTAACACTTTACTCAGGGTATTGCTTACCTACATAAACCTTGCATGACATCTTATATAAGCATTTATGAAGGCTTATTCCAATAAATGCCAGCTGACATAATAAAAAAAAAACTGCCTTCTTTAATTTTTACTTAAGGCTAATGTTCATACAGCTGCATGAAACACTAGCATAAGCTCTTCATGACAACTGACATAAAACTATATAATTATTTATAATGGCTTATTCCAATAAATGCCAGCTGACATAAGTCTACATGACACCTGCGTAAGCCCTTTACAACAACTGTCTTAAACCTGTATAACCATGTATAATGGCTTATTCCAATAAATGTCAGCTGACATAAATCTACCTTCAATTTTTTTACTAAATTGCAGTGTTCATGACACCTTCATAAACTGACATAATCATTTATAAAGGCTTATCCTTATAGGCATCACCTGATATAGTGACTGCCTTCTTCAATTTTTACTTAAAGGTGGTGTTTATAAGGCTACATGACACCTGCATAAGCCCTTCATTACAACTAACATAAACCTGCATAATCATTTATTAAAATGGGTTATAGTAAATGATTATAATAAATAAAAGTCAACTGACATAAAGACTACCATCTTCAATTTTTTTACTTAATGGTAGTGTTCATAAGGCTACATGACACCTGCATGAGCCCTTGGTGACAACTGATATAAACCTTTTTTAAGAACTTTGACCAAGAAATAGAAAATTGAAGACAGCAGTCTGTCAGCTGATGCCTGTTGGTAAAAACCTTTATAAATGTTTAGGTTTATGTCAGTTGACATGAAAAGCTTATGCAGGTGTTATAAAGCCATATGAACACTACCATATACTTATCCAGTTAAGAAAAACATAAAAAAATAAGTAGGTTTGTTATTTCGTATCATATTCAGCTGTTTTTTTTTTTCTCTCTTTTAAAGACAGGAGCCAAAAAATCTGGACACCATGGTGATTGGGAATATGGAGCAGGGTGTTTTCCACTTTCCCTCTTTTGATGCGTTAAAGTCACAGCTGCCAGCTGCCCCTGTCGATGTTCAGGTTTGCTCAGCCAATCACAGTCTTTTACTGTCATGTCTGTGTATGTAAGTAGCACATAGCGCTGATCTGCTGAAGATATCGCAGCATTCGAGGCCCTAATACCTAATACAAGCTCTAACATAATTTCTGCCATTTTATTTTATTAAAATGTGTTTATTTTTGTTCACCTCTGTCCAGATGTTCAGTTATAAAACTAACCCACTGAGTGAACAATCAAACTTTAGCATCACCGGCACCGTTTGCAGCCTGTCACTCTCGGCGGATTCGTCTAATATCAAACTCAGTAATCTCTCAAGCTTCATCGAGGTGAGTTCTGGTGACCTCTTTACTGAGCACTCATTTCACGTTACAAGCCTCACCCTTAGAGACAAATCACATACATTTCACACATGGTTACTTGTCATACCCTGAACTTGCACATGTGAATAATGTGATGAATCATAAGAGAAATGAAAATAAAATAATCTTGTAAAAGGAATCACATGTGAAAATAAATGCATCATAAAAAAAAATCACGTGAAAAAATGAATCAGTAAAAAATCATGTGGAAAAAAAAGAACCACGTAAAAAAAAATGTGAATGTATGCGTATGAATCATATGTGAAAATATCACGTGAAAACTGAATCATTTGAAAAACTACATGTAAAATAAATGAATTATGTGAAAAAATCACATGTGAAAAATGAATTATGTGAAAAATATCACATGGAAATAAATGAATTATTTGAAAAATTAATCATGTGAAAAAATTCATTATTTTGGGAAAAAAACACATGGAATGAAACATTTGAAATATAACGTGAAATCTCTTGAAACCACATGTGTAAATTTCAAATAAGTAAATAAATGTGAATCATGTAATATCAGTAATATCTCAGCATTGCTTAATCCTGTGAATGGTGGACTGATGTAAGGTATTCTTCTCTCATCTCTGTGCAGATATTTCTGCCACGTCCCGAAGCCCCTGAGCCAGAACTTTCAAGCGTGTCCTTAAAATATGGGTTTGCTCTCATCACATCCTTCAACATCACTGATCCAAACGCAACTGTCATTGTTACTGCAATACCAGATCAAAATGTCTCTCTTCAGTTGCTCCTGTCTCCCACTTACCAGTCAAACAATCACAGCCAGCGCACCATCCTGACTGGCCATGGTAAGGTGTGATCTGAAAAAAACCAAGGTTTATACAAATCATTGAGATGATTTAGCCAGCAGGCTCTCAGACGGCACATACAGTGGATATAAAACGTCTACACACCCCTGTTAAAATGGCAGGTTTTTGTGAATTAAACTAAGATAAATCATGTCAGAACTTTTCCCACCCATCAAAACAATCAGAAACATTTAGGGAGAAATAGGAAAAATAAAAAAGTTACAATAACCCAGTTGCATAAGTGTGCACACTCTTTTAGAATTGGGGATGTGGCTGTGTTCGGAATGAACCAATCGCATTCAATCTCATGTTCAAAAGTAATTATCATTTCGCTGTCATCAATGAAATTATTCTGATTAACCCCAAAAAAGACTAGCTGTTTCTGGAGGGTTTTCTTGACATCTTCTTGGGCTATGGGGTAGTGCTGGTAGACAGAAGACCCTTTTTCATATATAAACATCCAAGCCAAACTAAATCACCCTAAACTATGTGGCAAAATGTGTAATGTGTTTGAAAGGTATAATAATTCCATAATGCCAAAAGGTATGTTTGGTGCAACAAAAAAGCACATCACCAAAAGAATACCATACCCACGGTGAAGCATGGTGGTGGCAGCATGTGCTTTAGGGCTGCTTTTCTACAGCCAGAACTGTGGGTTTATCAAGGTGGAGGGAATCATGAACGGCTACAAATACCAGCTGATTTTAGTGCGAAACATTCAGGTGTCTGCTAGTAAGCTGAAGATGAAAAGGAATTTAACCTTTCAGTACAACAATGACCCAAAGCATACATCCAAATCAACAAAGGAATGGCTTAAATACAAGAAGATCGATGTTTCTGAATGGCCTAGCCAGAGTCTAGACCTGAAACCAACTAAAAATCTGTGGGGTGACCTGAAGCGAGCTGTGCACAGGAGACAATTTGATGAATCTAGAATGTTTTTGCAAGAAAGAGTGAGAAAATATTGTCAAGATGTGCCACACAGATAGACTCATGTTTTTCACTTTATTTGTATACTTTGCAATTTCACATTAAAGGTGGGAAAAGTTCTGACATGATTTATGTTAGTTTCTTGTTTTTTTGTTTTTTACTACTTTTTACTTTTAACAGGGGTGTGTAGACTTTTTATATCCATTGTATAGAAAACTAGAAAAAAACATTTTTGGAGCCATTTTTGGTTAAAGCTCAAGAAAAAGTTTAAAGTTAATGGCTGTGTTCAGATTTCAAATTTAGGTCAATATTTATGTCCCCCCCACAAGTTACACATATTCAGAGTCAGTTTATGCCCATGCTTTGTAGTGAAGTGAAGTGACTTGTGGCCAAGTATGGTGACCCATACTCGGAATTTGTGCTCTGCATTTAACCCATCCACACACCCAGAGTGTGTGCGGCACCCGGGGAGCAGTTGGGGGTTCGGTGCCTCGCTCAAGGGAGCACTGGTCATTCACTCCCCCCCCACCTACAATCCCTGCCAGACCTGAGACTCGAACCCACAACCTTCAGGTTCACCTTCGGGTTGCAAGTCCGACTCTCTATCCATTAGGCCACAACTGCTCCCTTATGCTGTCTGTCACCAGGATTGCCAGATTTTTCATTAGTTGTAGTGGTTTGTGTGGGTTTTTCAGTAGCGTCTAGACCACCTCCTTTATACACAAGCACTTTCCTTTAAGCCTGAAAAGAATTTGGAATAGAAAATATGGACTGAAGAAGGAAATAGTGTTTTTTTTTTAATTGCCAAATGTAATATGATATAACATCGGAGGTTAGTATATTGCCAATATATTGCTGCCTGAAAAGTCGTAGGATTCTAATCATCACATTAATTGCTGCAATTTTGGTTTAATTTGCAGAACAATATGGCTTCCACCCTTGTTAATTGAAGCTAATAAAATAGCACTTGATGCAGCACATCCTAGTATTTTATGTTTAATTAAAAAAAATTAACCAAGTGTTCAAAAATGTTTGACTTGTAGTGTATGTCGCCAAATACAAACAGCACTATATCTATATCTGTAAGCAACTGGGCTCAGGAATAAATATGGCTTAAAGGTACAGTTTGGTTGTAGAGATGTTGTAGAGATGAAGCGAGGGCTAAATCCCACTGCACTCCCACTATCAGCGGGTAGTCAAACAGCATTATGGGTAATGTAGGAAACTGTTAACCAAAGTGAAAATAAACCAAATGTGAAATGTTGGTGAAAGAAGAATTTCTTAAAAAGTAAATCTTGGGGATCACTGAAGATCACGTGTTATAAAGATTGATATGCAAATCGTTCAGGGTGGATTTTGCCTTTTAGGGTAGCAGGTCAGGGATTTGGACCATAAAACCCCAGTTTTGATTGTTAAATATAGCTTTAAAGCAACTTCCTTATCAACAATTATGTTGTTTAGCATGCTTGTATGCCATGTGATTTGCAATTTTTATTTATCTTTTTGTTCCTGCTTTCTCACTCCTGCACCTGAAGCCGATAATTATCAGTGGATCATCCACCCAGAGATGATGAACTCTACTAACGGGACCATGTATGTGAACGTAACACTGTTTAACTACACGTCATCCCGTCCAGTGACAGTCAGTATCTCACTCATGAACTTTAAGTGTGTGTACTGGGATGTAAACCAAAAAGATTGGAGCAGAGATGGCTGCTGGGTAAGTGTGTAATTATCTATAAGAGCAAAAAATTGGCAGAATATAATCAACATTATAATCCAAGTGATTGGAAATAACAGTGTGCATCTCTGTGTAACTTCTTTCACACAGGTTGGTCCTAAAACAGTACCCAAAATGACTCACTGCTTATGTAACCATAACACTTTCTACGGGAGCTCCTTCTTTGTGATGCCCAATCCAATAGACCTGTCACAAACAGCTGCCCTTTTCGCCACCATCAATCAAAATTACGTGGTTGTCTCTGTCCTATGTGGTTTCTTTTTCCTCTATCTGATCCTTGTGTTATGGGCGTGGTATGCTGACAAAAAAGCCCTGAGAACGGTACAGACAACTTCCATCCTCATATGATCTGAAATTTTGATAATGCTAACCAGAGAGAGAGAGAGAGAGAGAGAGAGAGAGAGAGATATGAGAATACTTTCTTTCTGTATCGTTTCAGCGCAAGGTGATGTTGCTGGAGGACAATCATCCATGTGCTCATTATAACTACCTGCTGAATATACAGACAGGAAACCGGAAGCGAGCAGGAACCTCAGCCAAGGTGTGTGCATGTGATTCGAACTTATCCCTTTAAAGTCCAACAATCAGAATGTGTCTTTCTTTATTATTGAGTTATTTAAGGCCATTCTTGCTATATTAATACCATTAATAAGCATAGGAAATAAAATTACTTAATGGCAGCTCCACTACAAAATTCTTAAAATAACATGCTAGTAATAGGAGCAAATGTCAGTTTACCACATTAAGCCAGATCTAAGCTTCTTTTTCTCCTTCAGTACTTCATCGGCTGTCACCTAGACATCCCTGCATCTAGCTAGCTGGCTTTCAAACAGAATCGGGAAAAGAATCCTGATTGGTCAATCCTGTTTCTCATCATAGCACCTGGTAGCCAATAAAATGTGATTTAACAAACTTATGGACATGTACATTTGACATTTGGGGTGGTTAAATATTGCAAAATCATAATGCTGACTCTATTAACCTTTTATGAACACCACTATAGCGCAATTAAAATGTTATTTGACACATGCTTTCTAATCATTTGTGTTGTCTGTGTGTTATGTTAAACACCCATGAATAAGCATCTGGAATGATCAATAAATATTTCAGGGGGGTTCTAACTTATGCCTCATTGTCATACAAGAAAAAGTCGAAAAGTCATTTTCAGCCACAGCACCACAGGATGGGTTTTCACAGCCCACCACACATATTTTTCATAGGGGACACTGAGATAGTGTTATGTGTGCGTGTGTTTTGGACAGGTTATGATGACCCTAGAAGGCACCGATGGCGAGAGCGACATCCATCACCTAGCTTACCCAGATCAACCTGTGTTTGAAAAAGGAGGAGTGGACATGTTCATGCTCAGCACTCCATTCTCTCTGGGAGAGCTGCAGAACATCAAACTGTGGCATGACAACACAGGAGGAGATCCAGACTGGTGAACATGTCTTCTTTCCTCTTTCAACATAGGGTTTTAATACACTGAATGGGTCAGAAGCAGAACGGTATATAGGGACGGGATTTTCTAAAGCAATGTACTTATATCTTTCACTAATTTGGGTTTGGAAAACTCCTATCAGGTACTTGCAGAAGGTGACAGTGCAGGACTTGCAGACTCGTCAGGTCTGGCACTTCCTGTGCAACACCTGGCTAAAGGGCAACGGCGACACACCTTGTAAAAGAACCTTCAATCCAGCAAAGAAGAACGAGATCACCAGTTTTGGGTAATGAGAAGAATCACATAAAATTTAGTTACTGTTTTAGAAATGTATATAGGGAAAAGGTTCCATCTAGCACCCTAACAGACACTTGTTCTTCCTTGGGAAGGTTCTGTGTAGAATTTTCTGTGTAGAACTTTAGAGAAGTTGATTGGCATTTCTCTCTAGACCAAAGAACCACAGAGGAACACTTTGTTTTTTTCTTTATTTTGTGCTTATGTCATTTTATTACTGTTTATTATGGTTTAATTATGGTCTAATTACACTCTTGACGGTTCTTCAGTGGATCTTTGGATAGTCAATAGATTCAGACCTACATTCCTCAGCCTCATACTGAGACACCATTCCTAAAGTTACACTGTAGTTAGTGAATAATATGCTTTAAAACAAATAACTAAGTAATGAGCTGAGACTTTAAGGGGTTAAGATTTCTACTTGGAACCATTTCTGACAGGAAGCCTCTCTGCTGTAAGGTTCTACATACAAGCTTTAATGGTTCCACTAGATGGACAACTGAAAAACAGTTAAGGATTCTAGATTTAATCTTTATTTCTAATAATGAATCTCCCATTCTCGTTCCCCGTGTCCCACCCAGCAATTTATTCCATGCTCGGACATCCACCGGGTTCCGAGACGAGCACATTTGGATTTCTATTGTGAATCCTCCACGCCACAGCCCCTTCACCCGAGTGCAGCGAGTCTCCTGCTGTATGTGCCTGCTGCTGTGCACCATGGTCATCAACATCATGTTCTGGAACATTCCCAAAGATGGAGAGTCTCCTGTCATCATTAAGCTAGGTTGGAGTGCTGATCCACATTTCGTACTCTTGACTTTCATCTTTTTTTGCTGTGCGCTAATGTACAGTCCAAATATGGTCGACACATTTCCTATGTTGTACATGGAATACAATCCACACTGGACCAGATAGAGCAGTTTATAGCACAGCATCGTTAACATTAAATGTAATTATAAATGGTTAAAATTACCATGTTTCATTCTTTAATCAATTCCATCAAATGGAGGAATAAAAACAAGAGTAACTTGCTTCGCATCATGTCACATCACACCAACATGTCATTGATTATTTTCCTATAACAGCATGCAGCAGGTTTTATTGCTTACATAGTAAATAGTTATAGTGAAATATATTAAAAAATACAGACTCTTCTAAGTCTTCAGTAGGCTAAACATCTTGTCCTATTGTTTCCACAGGATCCTTTGAACTCACCTGGCAGCAGATCATGGTTGCAGTGGAAAGCGCCCTGCTCATGTTCCCGATTAACATCCTCATTGTCACCATATTCCGCAGTATACAACCACGCGTTAAAAAAGATGACAAGGACATGCCCAAGACCAACAAAAGCGACAAATCTTCCGTTACTTCCATGCAGACTATCCTCAAGGTCCTCAAGTCAAATAGTTCTGAAATATTATAGTTGCTCTGCGATCTGTAACTTTTGATAATTTGTTGTATAATGAATATTGTAATGTTAAAGGATCAAATTTAATAATACAATTAATAAATGAAAAAGGTTTGCATCCCCCTGGTCATGGGTGAGATAAGGAAAAATCTTTAGCCTGGTCAGGACTGTGGTGGATCTGGAGCCTAGCCCAGGTTCACTAGGCAGGAGGTAGAAATACACCCTGAAAAGGGACACCGGCCCATGCATACACTCATTCACATCTATGAATGCAATTTAGCATAGCCAGTCCACCTACTGGCATGTTTTTGGGAGGTGGAAGGAAACCTGAGAACCCAGAAGAAACTCAGATAGAGCTCAGGATTGAACCGGGAACCCTGGAACTGTGAGGCAGGAACACTACCCACAGCAAAACATCCACTGAAACATTACTTTATAATGGCGATATGAGAAAGAGAGTGTATGATATCTGCCAGAGTAATGAAAGGGATCCAAATCTGCTCAGAGGAGATGAACGATTTGGAAGTGATTATAAAGGCGTAATAGCATACAAGCTATTAAACAAATTTTAGAACTGGAGATGCAAACTTTTGAACTGATATCTTATTACAGAAAATTTCTTTGCCTTCATTTGATCCTAAGGGAAGCCAAAATTTTGCATGTACCCGTATCTTATGTACGTAATTGTTGTCTTTTCAGGACACACAGGATATTGTAAATCTCCTCAGCAAAAGCCCCAAAAATTGCGTGATTGCATTGCAGGAAAATCTTGAGACCACCGCAGATCTGTTCGCTGCACTTAATCAAATGCATGATGTCATCGTGAATATACAAGGTAGGCATTACAGAAACGAGTTTAGTCAGTGGCTTACATCTCTCGGAATGAATTTATCTCTGAATAAGTTTATTACAAGTGTGTTACTAGATGCGTCTTTACATCTAACACATCATTAACATGATTTTGAAGTATGTTACATGCTTCCTTTCTTCTGAAGATAAAACTAAAAGCCTTTCCTACATTTCGTCCACTCAGGCCAGACTGTCGGGGATCAGCACTGGGCCCACTGCAGCCGTTTTGTCTTTCACACTTTATGCCATCTGTCAACGTTACTGGATCGCGCCGGAGAGAAAGTGTTTCCTCACCCCGAGGACCTCGATCTGGCTAAGAACACAGTGAACATGATGCTGAAGAAGGCGGAGGTGTTGACCAGCACTCATCCAGTGCAGAGGTCAGAATTCTGATTTATCCACAAACACTTAATTATCCAATGAACGAATAAAGAAAGCGTGAAAAAAACACTTAAAGTACCAAGAGAGTTTATCTGAACTTAAATTCTAGGTTTCAGATAGTAAAAAAATAATTACTAAAAATGTGGAGTTTGTACCATAAATGTATTCATTATTACATAAATTCTTAGAAAAGAGGCTTCTTCACGGGTTCTTTGAAGGTTCATTGGACGATTAAGGGCTCTTATCTTGAAGTGGCTTAACTTTACAATATATTACAACATTAAACATTACATTACAACAAAAAACATTCTAGTTGATTTCTTTTATCTTCTCTGTTACAGCCGTTTTTTTTTTTCTTCTTCTTAGTTGTTCACTCATTTATTTGATGTTTTCTGAACACTTTTATTTTGTCAGTTTCTTTAAATACTTGTCCAGCGGTTCGTGTTATACTCTGAAACACTTTATTAGAGTATTTCTCACACAAACGGAAAAAAGAGGGAAAAAAATCTAATCATTAAGTACAGATCTTTTTATCCTGTTGGCTCAATACATTCTTAGTATACAATAAGATCTATAAGTCTGTCACCTACCAAGAAATGTTTACATTTCATCAGTAATAATAATCGAATGCAGTAATCCCTTAAATAGGAATTCAACTTGTTTATTATAATATTTATAATTAAAATTTTAACCCCTAAATCTCCAAGGACAGTGGTCCACTACACACCTTTCCTGTTAGTTTTACTGTAGCTCCTGAATAATAAAGATAACAATAACAAGCTAAGAGTTTAATGTGTTAAATGAAGTAGTTTGGACTAATAATAAACTGAGTAATAAAAATTATTAGACTTTTGCATTAGTTATCAATTTTATTTTCTTCTTTTTTTTTATTTCATTCATTTTTCATTTTCAGCTTTGTGCCTGTGCAAGAGAAGAAGACAAAATCCGGCTGCAAGCTGCCCTGGTGGTTTGTCTTTGTCGGCTGGGGTCTTCTCATTACCATAAGCGGCATCTCGACCTTCTTCACCTTGCTGTACGGCTTTCAGTATGGGAAGGAGTCATCCATTCGATGGGTCATCACCCTGACGCTGTCCATGTTCCAGAGCATCTTCATCATCCAACCTCTGAAGGTGAACGTGAACGCTTAGGTTACTCATCAACTAATGACATCAGTACATGCAGTAATGACATCACTACATCAGTAATCACATCACTATATGCAATAATGACATCAGTAATAACATCAGTAATGACATCACTACATCAGTAATCACATCACTATATGCAATAATGACATCACTACATCAGTAATGACATCACTATACGCAATAATGGCATCACTACATCAGTAATGACATCACTATACGCAATAATGGCATCAGTATATGCAATAATGGCATCAGTACCTTAGTGATGATATCAGTAATGACATCAGTACTTCAATAAGAACATGCAGTAATGATATCAATATATGCAGTAATATCAGTACATCAATAATGAAATCTACATGCAGTAATTACATCGGAACATGCAGTAATGAAACTGGTACATCAGTACTGACATCAGTACATGCGGTAATAATATCAGTACCTCAATAATGGCATTAGTACATGTAGGAATGACATCAGTATACTGTATGTAGTGATGACATCAGTTCAAGCAGTAATGATATCAGTACATGCTTATAACATCATTATTATACTGTAATGACATCAGTACACGTATTAATGTATCAAGTACATGTATTAATGAAATGAGTAATGATATCAGTACCTCAGTAATGGCATTAGTATATGTAGTAATGACATCAGCAATGACCACCACATATGTAGTCATGACATCAGTACAAGCAGTATTGTTATCATGCATGCAGTAATGACATCGTTACATCCAGAATGACATCATTATTATACAACATTAGTACATGCAGTAATGATATCACTACAAGCAGTAATGACACTAGTACATGCAGTAATGATATCAGTGCATGCAGTAATGACATAAGTACATCAGTAATGAGATCAGTGCATGCAGTAATGACATTAGTACATGCAGTAATGACACTAGTACATGCAGTTATGATATCAGTGCATGCAGTAATGACATTAGTACATGCAGTAATGAGATCAGTGCATGCAGTAATGACATTAGTACATGCAGTAATGAGATCATTATGTGCAGTAATGGCATGAGTACGTCATTAGTGACATCAGTATATGCAGTGTGTTCATATAGAACATGTTGTAACTCATGGATGTTGGTTGAAATGACAGGTTGTTGGTCTGGCCATCTTCTTCGCACTCATTCTGAGGCCGGTGGCAGTTGAGGACAACCAGGAGGTTGAACTTTTGCTAGATGGTAGGAACTAAAGCAGAGTGCATGCAACTCAACATATTTTTGATGCCTTGAATTATTAAGAATGGCAGGTTTAGCTTCTAATATTTGCATATTAATGGATCATGTTTATTTTTGCAGAACAACGTGAAAAATGCGAGTCATACTGCGGACGGCACATGCACTGATGCTTTTGATTAAAGTCCAACACTCAGATGAGACAGACCTTCTTTGATGATGAGATTTTGACCAGTGCAAAAATCTTAAACTGACTCTTGAAGATTTTGATGTAAACCATTATCAGGGTGGAGGTTTTATCTTTTGTATCATAAATGTGTACTATATCTGTCTATGTTCCCTCTAAAATCCCATAATGCATGCAAAAGTACAGTGCAACCTGTAAGTCATTATAAAGTGACACAATGTGCACACAGGATTTTAAATAAAAAACTAAGAGGTTAAAGTGCAATGTCATCTTTAAGGTATTTAGATCCAGATTGGACCCATATTTAGTACTACAGCCCTCCACACTAAAATATATCGTGTCACTGGTTAATTGCTTACAGAGTGCTCTGATTTTTGCAATTTAGGTACAATATAAAGTCTTAGTAAAACTTTCAAAACTGTGCAATTTATTGTATGCTTAGCATTAGAATGTGTAAAAAAAAAAATGCATAACACTGCATCACAGCTTTGTGGGAATGTCGATGTGGAAAAAGTGGCCTGGTTTTCCCATTTGAGAGCGTTGGGGGGTAACTGTAAATATATCCATATTCATAAACTTATTTCAGTCATCCTAAGATCCAAGAGGAAGTGACACATTACCAGATCAGTTTAATTTCCTTCTTTATGTAATTGTTCATTTATCTGTATGGATATTCTGAAATAAATGTCTTCTCATATCTAATTTTGAGTCTTGTATTAAATTTAAAGTGCACTTACAGACATGCAGTAATTCACAAATCAAAACTAATTAGTCAAAATCTCAGAGTGCTTCACACATAAAAGACTGTTGTGGTTGGTACCAACATTAGAGTTTAGATTTAATAAAGGATTTGTTTACCTGATTTAATCGATTTAAATTTGAGCACTTGATTTTTAAATATGGCTTAATAAAAACAGTGGTTAAAACGTTAACCTTTAACTACAACCTTGACCCTGGATTAATTCTCGTTATGTCTGAAACTATTCACTATACAGTGTAATATTGGAACAAAACTTAGAACGGGGTAAAAGGCAAACCACATACTGTCATTTAACAGTGCGGTGATACTGATTGTTCGGCTGTAGGGACGAGGCTGCGGGGCGAGTGCTGTAACTAATCACAGCAGTGCAGATATTCAGTGCAACCGCATGATTGTGAGTGCAAAATTGCAATAGTTTCTCAAACAAGAAATAAATATTGAGTAACGGACACAATATAGCCAAATGTTTTGTTTATTTTTGCTCTGCTAACGGAAATAGATCCCAAAGAAGCCTCACTCACTGATAGCCCATCGGCTAGCTGGGCTAACATTGACTTGTAAATTCCCGTTAACTGGCTTCACTGCTTCCTCGTCATCATCTGACTAGCTTTTTTAAGTCAGAAGTTATATTCATGTAAAATGTATCATTTGCCATGTCCACTGATGATGTCTAACTCTACTGTAGTAACGGTTCCAGCGGGACTGTTGCTAGAACTGGAATTTTATGTCGCAAACGTGTACAAGCAGAGTGATACACAGTGAAACGTCCCAGTGCGGTTATACTAAATATAAGCACTCTTGGAATGCCACTCGTCCAATCAAATTAGGGAACTGGAACTAACTGTTGTATAATTGTAATTATAAACTGAAGAAAGTATGACATCGTTCCTTAAAGCAAGATTGTAATCACGCAAATTGCTGTGGTATAAGAGGAATAAAACATTTCGGGACATGCTGTTAGAGGAAAATAATCAACTTCTGAATGGTGCACATGACACTACACACCACTGTGTTTTATTCTGTACCTAATGCAGTAAATAACGCTAGAACATTAACGTAAAGCAGATCTATTCTCTGGTATTATATGAAAATTAGACGAGAATTAGAATAAAAACTGCATCTGCTTATCCAAAGCACTTTGAGGTTGGACTACAACTAAGCAGTACATAAAGTAAGAGCACCCTCTGGTGAAGACTTTCAGAATGTAATGTTGGCATGTGATCTGATACACAAAGTGTACTGCACTAAATACATGTCGAAATAAATCAATGACGCGTTACGTCCAGGGCAGGAAACGTGCCGTTAATAAAGAAACGTACCTTCAAATACATGGCTCAAATCAGTCCTTTAATAAAATTCTTAGTGTGAGAAAAGTTATGAGCAAATATACTTTATTACATATGACCATGTGATATGTTTCCACTACATGGTAAAACTAGTAACAAGCATTCCTAAAGCTCCCATATTGCTCCTTTAGCTGATCTGAGCAGAAACATCACTGCACAGTAGTGTTACAGGAAAGGAAAAAAACAAGCCAAGGACTTTGGAACTATACAAACAAAACAGTTTTTATATGTCAAAAATATTAACACTCTCCAGAAGCCAAGAATAAAAAAACAAAAGGAAACCCTTCACCAAAAAAAATTGATATACAGTTAGAAACTGGACCTAAATGGAAAAAAGGCAAGGCCACAGATCAGGAGATGATAATATAATGACGAAGGTAATAATACTACTGGGAGTGTTTGCTTCCAAGATAAAGACCAGTGCGTCATTTTGTCAGCTGTTAAGACCATGTGTTCTCATGTGAAAACTTAGTAAATCTGTTAATAAGGTTATTCTGAGCATTAAGTAGAAATAAGCAAGACTGCTGTCACTTCTTAATATTTCACTTACTCAATATTAGGAGATGCTTTGCTAATTTCATCTTTTTTTGTCTTTCTTTTTTTTTTTTTTTTTTAAAGTAGCTATGTCATTGCAGAGATATTCAGGTCACATGACAAATCAGATCAGCCCTGTTGAGCCGTGACGTAGCTCACGTGGTGGATTAAGTCATTGGGAAAGTCCCTGCCTCGACGCTGGGTGTAATAAACGGCATCAGGTTAAACCCGTCTGTTCTGTTAGTACTGAAAACAACTGCTGGCTCATTTAACACCTCTGACATAGCATGAACACTAGGGGTTGGCTTAAATCGTTCTTATTATTAATATTTAAATCATGTTCTTTTATCACTCAATGGAAAAAAAATCCAGGTACATGACAGTAACAAAGTTAAAAGGTGGCCTGACCATGACATCACACAATCTGGGCATGGCAATGCTCTAGCTATATTATATTACATTACATTACAGAAAGGCCATATATGGAAAGTGCTTAAAAAAGGGATTATAGCAATAGTCTAGTGAAAAGTCTTGACTTATGGTGCTCATATTCCATCAGATCCTTCATGTTGCAATGTTATGATTAAAATAACCTCCACCAGAAAGACACCAGTGCATTTTTTTTCGCATGAGGTAAATGTTACACTGATGTCAGACGTAATTAGAAATCATTGCTTCCAGATGAAGATTTTGGGTAAATATTCTGACCAGGGCTTCTTTTCTTCTCCCGAAGATTCCATCAACCAGGCATACAGTTGGACGGACGTGGGCTTTTGAGAGATTAGGTCTTCTTCTTGAGCTCCTCGAAGCGCCGTGACAGGTCGTCAAAGTCGATGTCGTCTGACGCCCCGGGATTGCCGCCCAAGGACGAGTTGGGGAGCGTGTCAGGAACTGAGGGAAGTTCGGGAAGTGCGTTGTTATCGTAGATCTGAGCAGACGGGCCAGGGGCTGCACAGAGAAACACACAGTGAGGTGTCTGGAGGAAATAAACATCCACAACCACAATGTGAGGTTTCTGTGGTCAGAGAATATGGAGACGTACCTGGGACAACCTGGTGAGAATCAGAGGAATTGATAGCCAACTCATCAATCTTCAATAAAAACAAAATACATGTTAGAGAGAATTAAAAACCTATTACTATTCTGAATATTATAGATTAGACACTGGTGTTAGTGTGTTATTCCTCTAGGGAAAAGGAAATCTCTTTTCTCATTCCAGCTCTGCCTTTTTTTTTTTTTTTTTTAAAGAAGCCCATGATTGAGCAGCAAAAACCAGAACATGTTAATTACAGGATATGTTAATCACAAACAACAAACACCATTAACCTGAGACTGGCTGCACACATGTTCACCGGACAAACAAAAAAAAAAAATATATCATAATGTAACCACTACATACAGGTGAGTGCAAAAGTTTACACCCCCATGTTTCCTGAATGGGGGTTATTTTTCATTTTATCCACACACACAAGTTCATTAAGGGCATATAAAATGTTAATAAGCATGTTGTGAAATAAAATATCCCACAATCAGATATTACAACTAGAATCTTCTCAATTAGATCATTAGTAATTAGACAATATTTATGTCACATTTAGAAGACGCTTTTATACTGACATAGTTTATTACTATTGATAAAACAATGAAGTTAGGGAGTAAGCAAGTTAGTCAGTAGGTAAGGAAGGAAGAAAGGAAGGACAGAAAGAAGAAAGGAAGGAACGAAGTCAGGAAAATAAGCCAGTAAGGATGTTATTCAGGACGGAAGGATGTAAGTCAGGAAGAATGGAAGAAGGAAGCCACAAAGAAAATTAGGAAGGATGAAAGGAAGTCAGGAAGAAAGTAAGGAAGTAAGTGAGGGAGGGAGGGAGGGAAGAAGGAAGGAAAGAAGTCAGGAAGAAAGTAAGGAAAAAGTAGGTCAGAAAGTAAGGAATGAACAAACAAACGAAGGAAGTCAGGAAGAAAGTGAAGAAGGAAGTAATTTAGGAAGTCCGGAAGGATGGCAGGAAGGGGGAGGAGTAGGATGTCGCTGAAGGTCCCCAAAGGTTCAGAAACAACACTAGCTATAAATAACATTTCTTTTTCTTCATTTCATTCATGCCTAAGGGCGTGCAAACTTTTACACTCGACTGTAGAGTAGTGATTCAGGCCGAAAGTAATCTATTTAAATTTATCCAGGCACCATTCCATTCACTCCAGCATCTAAACCTCGTTATACCTGGTTATATATAATATTAAGACTCAGGGGGTTAGTTTTCCAAAAAAGAGGACATAAAGCAGCGAGAAGCGATAGGTGCAGGTGAACTAGAACAAACTCCTCTTTCCTGAAAGGCCAAAAGGACGTCCATCTCTGTCTGGAAGGGTGAGGAGGGGGCACAAGTACTTGCACTTACAGACTCGTAGGTTGGAGGGCAGCTGGGGAGCTGAGGAGGCTGCCCTCCCCTCACCGGAGGCTGGAAGTTGGTAAAGGCAACATCATAGGTGCCAGCAGGAGCACTGAAGGGCTCCTATACACAGAGAGGAAGAGAGTGTTAGAAAAGCATGCTGGCTAAAGTAGCGTTCACTACGTGGCTGATAGGGAGGCGTGGCTGAGAGGGAGGCGTGACTCACAGCTCCTTTGGGTGGAGGGTAGTTGAAGGCTGTTGGTGTTGGCATGGGCATGGGCATAGGCATGGGCATAGCAGCAGCTGGTGCAGTGAAACCTCCACCACCTCCGCCTCCACCACCGTGCTTCTTAAAGTCGCTGTCCACGTCTATGAGGTCTGCTTCCTCTCCTACCTCTGGCTATAAACACAGCACTGAATTAAACAAACTCATCTGAATAAACCACAACAATAAGTGATACCTAGTAATGTATGCACCTTACCCGCACCATAGCATCGGGTTCATACGGGACATTGTAGTTTTTGGCAATTTCAATGAGGTAACGTTCCACCAGGATCTTTGGCGGGGCCTCCACACTCAGTTTGTGCATGAGCTGGTAAAGTATGACCAACAGAGAGGTTCAGCACAGAAGTGTATGTTTTATACTATAATAAATTATGTCTTGCATGAAGTCATACTCGGTCATTGACTGTTCCGATTTGGTTTGTCCTACACAGCTTGCCGTACTCCTTGCTGTATTTGGCACACAGCTGGTCTGAAACCTACAAAGGAAACGAAGTCAAGTTGAAAAAAATGTGAAAATCCATACATTTGTGTTACTTGTGTGTGAGGCTACTCACGATTTTGAGCTCGGCGACTTCTGACTGCAGGCGAGGAGCCGCCCAGATCAGCGTGGACACGGCTTCCTGAAGGCCAGGATCGAGCTCTCTGTGAGGAAGAAGACAAAACTCAATTTCCTTCATTCGTTTGACTTCATTTACCAAGCTGGATACGAACAAGTTCATTCGTAAATCGTTCACAGGAGCATTTCCACAGGAAACGTGGTATTCATGAAAATCCAGTTAGTTCACAGTTGTGCGTTTATGTATAAGGAGACTCACAAATGTGACCCTCGCTTCAAATCAGCTTCAAATCGTTAATTACATTGAAAATTTTAAATAGCTTAATTATTTCAATTACACACACACACACACATTTAATAAAAACATTTTTTGAAACTCAGTCATTTCATATTAAACACTTGAAAGAAAGCAATCGAAAATCCAAATCCATAAATGAAGAGAAATAAGACTAGCTATTCAATTAGGACAAAAGTAATGGCACCCTATATCAGAAGGTAGGGGGTGTGTGTGTCTGTGGTAGCTGACATGCTGCAATGGCTGCGCTGTGTTACTGGAAGATTTAGCACACGCCTTGTTTAAGAGGCGCTCATTTATCATTTAGTCAACCATCAGCTGTGCCATGAACTGGGAACACTCAGTAATTCATGGCTTATTGGCATTTTTCATGTCAGGACAAAGAAAGTATTGCAAATCTAGTGGGAATTTTTAGTTTGGTTTTGGCCTACAAAAACATTTACATGTTACACGTTTCATAAAAGGGGCTCTTTTTCCCCCTAGTGTAAAAAAGATTATCTTTTCAGCTCAATATGAATCACATGGCTGTGGCATAGACAGACAGAGTTACAAGTAACTTTTTTTTTTTGTTTTTTTTTTTTTTTACTGGAAGGAGCAAAAAAAAAAATCAGAGTCAAAAGTCAGAGGTAAAGCTGTAATTTTAAGTATTACGATACTGGATCTTTCTTTAGCATGACAAGCTGTTTTTTTGTCTTGCGAACTTTTTCCACAAGAGACAGAAAAAACACAAGTTGGTGAAGGAATGACTGTTTATAGCTGCTATATCGTAAGTGATAACAGGAACCAACTTGTTTTGAGGATGTGCCACAACATTAAATATATAAACTGATAAAACGTACAATGTTTCAGTTGTGTATTAATAAATAAAAATTGCAACTGATGGCATAGTTCTGTGGGGTAAAACACTAAAATACTTCAGGATGAGCTGTTATTACAAAATAATCTACTTCATGGTGGTCTCAGTAACTCCACTTCACACCGCCCGTTGTTGATTCTTTTCTAATAACAGCGCATTCTGAAGTATTTTAGTCTTTACATATATAATGAACACTTAATTATTCTCTGGTTGTTTAATTCTCAATGACGCATATTACAAATAAAAGATTTTAAGACTTTCACGCATTCTTACAAACCCTGACGATTATAAGTTAACCGCTTGTCTCTGAAACTCACTTCATAGATTGGATTAGACCGAAGCGGGCCAGCAGCAGATCACAGTACAACTCGAGAATCTCCATGGCCTCCACCAGATAATCTTCTCTGATGATGTGCTCCACCCGGATCCGTGCTCGCTCATCTTTACCTGCCGACAGGTAGTCCGCAATCTCCTTCCGGGCCTTCTGAGCTAATTCAGCTGGAAATACAGAAAAGAGAAAAAGATTCAGCGGTAATGTCTACAGCTTTAAAACAACAAGTAAGAGAGGAAAAAAAGACTCACTTTTCTTCTTCTCGAGTAGTTTGAGGCGGTTGATGACGAGCCTGAGATTGACTCGCAGTCTCTCTCCTTTGAATCCACCACCGAGCATGATGGACAGATCACTGTAGATGATTACAAAACACAAAAGAAAGCTTTACAGCTGTACAGCTTGACATGTTCTCAGCATGACTGCCTTCTGGGTGGAGATATGATAACAGACCACCCATTTTTACAGCTCTAATTATAAGACTATAGCTTGCACCCTTTCCCTCTTTCATTAAAATATATATATATATATATATATATATATATATATTCCATAAAACTACATAAAAAAATTATACAATAACAAAGGACAGTCATAACTAGTTAAGCTGCCCAACTAAACACATTTGCGTTAAATGATAATCTTTATAACCACCTAATTCTCACACAAACATGTCATTATCGAAATACTTATAATACTAATCATTTCTAATATAAAAAAAAAAACACTAACATTCTGTAAAATATATATATATCAAGTTCACCCGTGTAAATAAACAAGTTAGCGTCCACCAAGCTAGCAACCAGGAAACGCGATATTTTCCTACCCGTATTCCCAGAACTCCCGCCCCTTCATCACGATTGGTTAACAGTCATACTCTTGAGTCAATCATCGCTTCCAACCAATGGACTGCTCGTACAGACAACTAACTAACCAATCACAGCACAGGAATCGGAAAACGGGTAGGGAGAGAGGGAAAAAAGGCCCAGAAACGCGAGTAATCATTACCAGGAAGAGACAACACTAACCGGCTAATTAGGTATCTAATGTCAAAGGAAGAAAGTAAACAAAGACTTGAGACAAACAGACAAGTCTTTGTGAATCAGTAACAAGTTAGAAGTGCAGAGTTGATGTTATATTTACCTGTCTTCGGTTTCGTGTGTAAACTATACAGGCGTAACCGATTTCGATGTTGGAAATGATATGAAGCTTCTTTTGCACTTCCGCATTGAACGTAACTCATGACGTCTTACGTCACATCGTCAGTCATCGTGGGAAACTCCCCTGTAACAACAATGGGTGAAAAACTAAATATAGCAACGAGAACGAAACCGCTCAAAATCATGAAATAATTATTTTAAATGTCAAATAAGAGGTAAGAGATAAGTCTGAATATAACAGGAATAACTACATTTGAGTGGAAAAGTTTAGAGAAAATCAATGCATTAGTGCATTAGTACAAAGTCAGATATAAAGATACAAAGTCAGATACAAAGTTGAAGTAATTCACAGATGACTGAAAACATATATACTGATATTCAGAGAAAGGTGTTAGGATGTCAGGAATCAGACACTGTCTCAGTGTTTAAGTCTAGGCTGAAAACATATTTGTTAAGCTTTTTGTGAATAGTTTTTTCTCAGGTAAAGGAGCAGATCTGGAGGGATCATGGGCATGGAGTGTTGTGGTGAACTGGGATGTTTGGATGCTGTGGCCCCCCACTCTCACATGTTCACTCACGTGTGTTGACAGTGGAGTGACTGGCCTCTTTATGTCCTCGTGTCTGTGTGACCTTCTGCCTCTCCCTTTTAGTTATGATGTCATAACTAGTCTTTCCGGAGTCCCTGCTTGCACTTTGCACACGGTGTACATTGTCCTTAACCATTACATGACAACTGGCATACCTAACAATCTCTCTCTCTCTCTCTCTCTCTCTCTCTCTCTCTCTCTGTCGAGCTACACATGCTACTCCTGAGATATCAGTGATCCTGACCCCTTCTGGTCTCCAGACCTGCCTGATCCATCCTGATGCCCTACTTCTAGTTGGAGTTCACATCAATTGGAAATCACTCGCTGCTGCTGAGGATGGCCCCACATGGACAGCCGAAACATACGAGATTACTGAGTATGGTATCACTTAGAAACCATGAAGATGGCTTTGGACTGCAATTGATACAAACAGTTTTGCTATGATGGCTTAGGACTACAGTTGCTATAATAATTTTAGGACTGCAGTTTGCCATGAACAGTTTTGCACTCAAGTCTCCAGTGAACAGTTTGATAACTTCAGCAAAATAGACTTTATGTGAAAACTATAATGAATTTCCTGGTTACACAATTGCACTTGTTGACCATGTAGTATAGAGTCATAGAAGGGAATTATTTATAATTGCACTATCACCCAGATGAGGATGCTTTCCCTTTTGAGTCTGGTTCCTCTCAAGGTTTCTTCCTCATGATGTCTCAGGGAGTTTTTCCTCACCACTGTAACCTCTGGCTTGTTCATTTGGGATGAATTTATAAATTTAAAATGTATATACTGAATTTATATTTTTCTATAAAGCTGCTTTGTGACAATGTCCATTGTTAAAAGCGCTATACAAATAAAATTGAATTGAATTTAACTTGTTGAAATGCATTTAAATTCTTTATGTAAAATACAGAAAAATCTTTTAATTTCTTCTTTCCATTTCTATTTGTACATAACACTGTACAAAAAAATGATGTTTTTTTTTTAATTATTTAAGGCCTACTGGATGCAGTTCTCGTAAGCAACACTAGATGTCGGTAGAGTTCAGTTTATTATAAGAGTCAGAGTAAATGTAGTCATTTTAATTAAAATATTTAATAGTATTTATTTATTTATATTATATTTTTAACATGTTATTTATGTGTATTAAGACCTAAAAGGAGCATGTCTGAGGAAATTAAAGTCATTCATTTGAAACTTTATTTTATATTTGGTCCTCAAATGGAACTGCTTTTTGTGTTTGTGAGAATAAACACAAAATTCTGCATATGTGTACTGTAGTTTAGTGTAATTTAGATTTTTGTTGACTGAGTACAGCCTAAACATGTGTATTTAGAAACAGAACAGATGTCACAGCAGGCTCTGATTACAGTGCAAAGTCAAAGCACATTCAAATTCAAGACTGTATCCCTAATTGTATAACATGCACTAAGTAGTAATTACTGAAAAACTTTATATAGTAGCATGCAGTTTGTGATTCACGACTGTTCATTGTGCTCATTAATGTGACTGTCACGGTTACTGAGTTCCACGTGAAAGAGCAAAACCTCACGGGAGCTTCACTGTAATCTCAGTGTGTTGATGCGTGTTGACCTGGAAGGGAGATGGCTCTCACGTCGAAGTGAATTAACTCACTGACTCCGGCTTTCTAAAACACAGCCTAGGGAACAACACTATCACCTCTGTTCGCTTCCGGTGTGTGTATTTTTTTACCCAAGGTGCGTCCCAAATCGCGTACTTATGCACTATTCTTTGCCACTTTGTAGTATAAATAGTGTGAGTAGAAGAAGTGCACCTCAAGTACACGGATGATGCACTTATTCAATCGAAAAAAAACAAAGTGTGGCTCAAATTTGCTCAGAATCAAAAAAAGGGAGTGTGAAAACGTCAGTAAATGTATTTCTTCATTTTACTGTTTATGTTACCTTGATACGATGAAATTCATTTTCATTGACTCTGGATAGTCTGCTAAAGCTAGCAGCGTCGCATTACGTGCATTTGACATCATCTGCCATTGACTGAAAAAAGGGCTTATACTGCTGGTTAGTAAAAACCTTTAGTGTGCCATTTGAGATGATACTACCCTTCTGAAAATAATTTACTAGACAGTAGAGTACATTGTACATAGTGTACGTGTATAGTGTATAGTACATCATTTGTCTGTGTTTTCCATGTAAATTATTATCTAATCACTCTGGATAAGGATCTGTGTGTTTTGTTCCCCGACCTGTTAAAAATATCAGACACAAGGTGCATTGTGTTAACTAAAATGCTAACTTAAAAACAGAGCAAAAAAAAATACATGCACTGAGGGCGAGCAGATGCCTCAGATGATTCATTCTCACCCAATATAACTGAGTTTAATACACAAAAACCACTTGTTAGTGATTAGCTGGCTATGAGTAACAAAAACTACAGAAATTCAACAGCGTGCACTTCACCAGCTTTCATCCAAGAGAATACATTGATGCTGTGCCTGTTCAGCAAGAGAACAGCTAAAACTTAACGAGGAATCTTTTTTCCTTGTTGTGGTATAATATCGGACTCTAACACTCTCGTTTGCTTTGTTTATTCTCTCACGCTCTCACTCTTTCTCCTGATTGGGTGCTGGGTTTTTCCCGTCACCACCTGTCACTTCTTTTATTCCTAAAGTTGGGGTTTGATGATGTTTGAAATATCTGAGTTTCCCCCAATTCCTGTATTTTAGATGATCAAGTATTTTTACTCCCTGATCCAGTAGTCATGGGTAGGTTTTTCATTTTTAACGAAACAAAAAAAAAATGCATTGTAGCTTTAAGGGAAAACAAAACAGCAGAATTAACAGGTAGTACAGAATACAGACATGTACCGTACTGTATATTACACTAATTTAGAGCCAACAGCATAGTTTTGAGCATACAAATGTTTTACAGAGTTTTAGTAAATAATTGTAGAACTGTCACAAGTATCAGGGGACTAACGTAATCATATAGAAAATGTCTTCATTATAAAAGCAAGGTCGATTTAACTAAAAAAATGTTTGCATGGAATAATTTAATGATATTAGCATACATTTTAGCTGACTATGGCAGCGTCCAGAGAAAGTGCTGAAAGGCAAACTGGTGACATTTGTGATTGGTTGAATAAATATCCTCAGATGGTGTTTTATTCCAGGGGGCATTTAACCCCCATTAAGATCTATATAAATATACGGTACACTATGTACTGTTTCAAGAAAAAAAATGACTATTTCATGTTAAAAAACTATTAAACTATATATTAACAACTATTTTAAATCAAATCTTCAGTATTATACACAGCAATAAAAATAATGAAATAAAAATGCAATCTTAAAAATTAAAGTTTTATCTTATTATTATTATATATAATGATATGAAATTCAGATGCAACTTAACTGTAGTGCTCACAGAATATAGTTGAACAGATTCCTTATTTTGGTCAACATTGAAGACTCTGGAGATTTATTTTCACAATTAGCTTCTTGCAATTAGCTGTAGCTTCTGTGCTGCATTTACTAATGACTGCAGGTGAAAGATTTCTGAATGTCTGAATGCATTTCTGAATTGTAAAAAAAAAAAAATACCACTGAATAAAGCAAGGATTTTGATTTTAATTTAGACTGGGAATTTTAATCAACAGCTTGAATGTGTCTTGAAAAAAAAAAACACCTACAAACCAAATACTTAGATACTTAAAACTCTATTTAATTAACAAAATAATTGTTACTTGCACATTGACTGTTACTTGTACATTTCTTTAGTAGTCACTAAACTATTTAATTTAGTTTCATAATGGGACACACTGTAACTCAACATAGCCTTGTTTTTATATGGTACTTGGATGTTTTTTGCTAAGAAAAAAAAATCTTAAATGGGCTATTTGACATGATGCAGATTCAGCATCCTGTCACAGTGGTGTGAGTGTGTGTGTGTGTGTGGGTGTGTGGCCTGCTGAACCCTCTCTGGGGAAAAGGGACAATTCAGTGAAGAACATTAAACAAGTAGACGAAGGCACGTTGTGCTGTGCATTTAAATTACAATGACAACATGCTTGCATGATAAAGAGTTACTATGTACACCAATCAGCCATAACATTAAAACCACTGAGAGCTGAAGTGAATAACATTGATTATCTCATTACAGTTGCACCTTGATATATTAGGCAGCAAGTGAACAGTCAGTTCTCAAAGTTGATGTGTTGGAAGCAGGAAAAATGGGCAATTGTAAGGATCTGAGTGACTATGACAAGGGCCAAATTGTGATGACTGACGACTGGGTCAGAACATCTCCAAAACGGCAGGTCTTGTGGTTAGTATCTACCAAAAGTGGTCCAAGGAAGGACAACTGGTGAACTGGCAACAGGCTCATTGATTCCTGTGGGGAGCGAAGGCTAGCCTGTCTGGTACGATCCCACAGAAGAGCTACTGTAGCACGAATTGCTGTAAAAGTTAATGCTGGCTATGATAGAAAGGTGTCAGAACACACACTGCATCACAGTTTGCTGCATATGGGGCTGTGTAGCCACAGAGCGGTCAGAGTGCCCATGCTGACCCCTGTCCTGTCTTACAATGGGCACGTGAGCATCAGAACTGGACCATGGAGTAATGGAAGCAGGTGGCCTGGTCTGATGAATCACATTTTCTTTTACATCATGTGGATGACCGGGTGCATGTGCGTCGCTTACCTGGGGAAGAGATGGCACCAGGATGCACTATGAGAAGAAGGCAAGCCGGAAGAGGCAGTGTGATGCCTTAAAGGATCTGCTGCTAACGTCTTGGTGCCAGATACCACAGCACACCTTCAGGGGCTGTGTGGAGTCCATGACTCAATAAGTCAGAGCTGTTTTGGCAGAACAAGGGGGACCTACACTATATTAATCAGGTGGTTTTAATGGTCTTTTTTCAGTCTTCAGCTGCACAGTTTCTGTGAGTGTGCGGCCATGATAGCCTCAGATTCTTGTTCTTGGCTCACAGGAGTGGGACCTGATGTGGTCTTCTGCTGCTGTAGCTCATCTACCTCAAGTTTGATGTGCATTCTGACATGCTTTTCTGCTCACCAGGGTTGTAAAGAGTGCTAATTTGAGTGACTACAGACTTTCTGTCAACTCAGACCAGTCTGGTCATTCTTCTCTGATCTCTCTCATCAACAAGGTGTTTGAGCCTGCAGACCCTCTGCTCACAGGATGCTTTTTGTTTTTCGTACTACTCTGTGTAAACTCTAGAGACGGTTGTGGGTGAAAATTCCAGGAGATCAGCAGTTTCTGAAATCCTGAAACCAGACCATCTGGCACCAACAACCATGCCATGGTTAAAGTCACAGAGATCACACTTTTTCTTCATTCTGATTTTGATGTGAACATTATCTGAAACTCTTGACTTGTATCTACATGATTGTATGCATTGTGGGAGTGTGATATTGCTTTTATATAACGGTTTCATAAATAAGAAATTAATATCAAGAGACTGACATTTCTGCCACAGTATGGCCAAATAGTGTGTTTATTGTTAAATAAGAAATAGATCCCAAAGAAGCCACACTCTTGATAGCCTGTCAGCTAGCTGGCTAGCTAGCTCACATTGATTTGTACATTCCTGTTAAAGGTCCATCTGGTGAAACTGGCTTCCTTTCTTCCTTTCTATCTTCATCTGACAAGCTTTCATATTTTATGTAATTTATATTCAGGAAAAATGTATCGTTTGCCATGTCCGCTGATGATGGCGCTAACACTACTGTAGTAACCGTTTCAGTGGGACTGGTGCTAGAATTGAAATTTTTACTCTACCAACACAGACTAGGTGAGTGATACACACTCAGGTTATACTAAATATAAGCACCCTTGGAACGCCACTCTTCCAATCAGATCAGTGGACCGTAACTAACTGTTGTGTCATTAATAATATGGTGAAGTTTTCTGTGAGGAAATGTTTATTTAGCATTTAGGGAAGGAGTCTCCAGTGTCAGGGCTTTGTAACAGTCAGAGATAAAGCTGTAACTTTAGGATTTCACACACTTCAGGATGGATTAATGTGGTAACAGTAACACCATCTCACATCAGGCTGCATCACACGACCCCATCATTGATTATTAATCTATAAATTATTGATTGTTGATTATCTATAACAGCACGAGCTGATGTTTTTTTAGTGGTTACTTATTACTTAAGGTCTGTAATGATTTTCCAGATGATGATATAATGTGGATATTTGTTCATCTCACCCATATCTCCCTACCACAGAGCCAGGGTACTGAGGATTTCTGGGATCATTAGAAATCTCCAGTATCTCTTCTTTTCAGTAACTAATTAGATTTACATCAGTTCATGTTTGGATATCTCCAGGCTTTGGAGGAAAATCAGAAATTGTGTTTTTGTTCATTAAGGAATTACTTTATGTGTATTTACCGACACAAATACATACAGGTTGACAAATTAAAGGAAAAAAACCCCCACATAGTAAGGTGTTGGACCACAAGCAAGCCTCCAGAACAGCATCAATGCTCTTTAGCAGAAATTCTACAAGTCTCTGGAACTGTACTAGAGTGATGAACACCATTCTTTTGAAATATAAAAACATTAAGATGATGTGCTGAAGAGCGCTCAGTCCAAAATCTACCATAGATGCTCAACTGGGTACAGATCTGGTGAGTGTGAAGACCATAGCACATGATTTATATCATTTTCATCCTCACCAAACCATTCAGTGATCCCTCGTGCCCTGTAGATGGGGGCGGAGTCATCCCGGAAGAGACCACACCCACTGGGATAGAAATGTTTCATTACAGAATAAAGGTGATCAATGAGAAAAACTGTATATTAATTTGATATTGACGCTTCCTTCTAAGGGGACAAGTGGACCAAATCGTGCTAGGGATATAAATAAATGCCCCCCATAGCATAAAGTTACTAATTTATTCATAACATTACTAATTTATTTTAGTATTGCAATTTAGTCATAACGTTACTATTTTATTTTAATTTATATGAGTATTGCAATTTAGTATTTAGTATTGCATTTAATGCACATTGCACATTACATCTCACAAACAGCACATATTGCACAAAACTGCACATATCCGCACTTTATATAGGTACTGTCAGACTGCTGCTGCCACTATCCATATATATCAATATATATTCTTATACACTTTTTAAAAATCCCTTCATATATTTTACTTTATCTTTAATATTTTTCTTTATATTTGATATTTTTCTATATTTTCTTATTTTATGTCAGAACAGTTGTATAAAGCAGTTCACTGCAAGTCGTACTGTGTATGGTTATGCATGTGACAAATAAAATTTGAATTTGAATTTGAATTTGATAAGAGGGCCATTGTTTTTTCCCTTTAATTTGCAAATGTATGTACGTTAGCTCTTCTCAGAGTTACGGATGTTAAAATAGGATCACTACAGTCTGAGCACAAAAGCCTAGAGCAACACCACTATGCATTAGCTCTTCTCCAGAGCTACATGTCATGTCATATCATGTGATTTTGTAAAGACCTGTAGAAATAGTGGGTTTTTTTGTTTGTTTGTTTGCCTGGAAGCATGAGGATAAGTGTGGATGGTGTGGCAGAACTCATTTTCAGCACAGACAGATAAGGACATTGAAGCTTTACTGGATGATGCTGATTTATACTCTAATATTCAACACATTCGTTGGTGCACTGACTCAGTATTGAGTGTAGTATGAGTGAGTTTTTTACACATGACATTTCATTTGGATTAGTGTAAGATTACGCTGCTGACGCTGCATTCTCAGGCTGCTGAACGAAGTCACATTGAAGCACCACCTCTGTGGCCCGGGGAAACTTTTTTTGTAGCACAAATGAAAAAAAAAATCTTCTCTTCACACTTTATTCAGTATAGGTAATATGTCAGGGGACAGGCACCAGCCAGAAGGTTGAGGAGAAAAAGGAGAGAGATGGAAAGGGAGAGAGAAGAGAGAATGTGATTGATCTTTTCCACTCCAGCTACTTAAGTCAAACTCCTGCCTCTCCGGGAAAATCCTGAGGGGCCAAATCAGCTCTGACAAAACTAGGGCACAGTGTTTCAACATGCACACAGGCACAGAGCAAGCAGTAAAGGGTGACACACACACTGAAATCCATCTTCCCCCCAAGCCGTAGACGAGTTCTCAAGAATTTAAAGTGTGAGGATTGTCTGCTTTCGAGCGTGTCACAGAGCACACTGAAATGGCCGAACATTAGCAGATGTGGAAGGAAAAGCAGGTCATGCTTTAGAGCAACACTGGAGGAGAGCTGGTATACTGGCTGGATGGAGATAAATCCCTGACGGTACATAGGGTTTGTCCTAAAACATGTTGGTCAAAGTGTATTTTTCAAAAATCGTTCTTCAACAGTGATTGCTAACAAATTAAACGAGCCATCAGTAACTCGGCATTAGTATTACAACTCGGCATTATAGTTCAGCCTTGTAGCACAGAGTCATAAAACTATTATGCATACAAAAAGGGACACACTAACTGAAAGACAGATAGGCAACATCATTTGTGATAGCTATTTTTTTTTAAGTGTTTCAAGTCCTTAATCATGCCTGTGTCCCTACTGAATAGTAAGAATGCTAAACAAAAAAGCTATGCTTGCTGTTAGCCAGCTCTGTTATTTGTCCCTTTGTATAATTTGTACATTGATTGGATAATGTATCTGAAGTGAATTCAGTAGGAGTGTGAATCTCCCTCTTTCAGTCTACGTGATATGTTTCTCAATACGTAGTTTACAATACAATGCAAAAACGAATCGATACACTTCAATTCACTACTGATCCAATATGATTCATTTCTGCACTGATACGATTTGATTTAGGTCTGATCCAGTATGATTCTGATGTATCCTAGTTCAAACATTTCTTCACTGTCTTTAGTTTGTCCGTGAACTGGTGCTACATTAATTCTCTGTACTACATTCATTCTCTCCCAGAATCTTCATTTTTTCATATAACACAGGGATGCAAGTTTCACTAAAATGTTGCCGACTCTGTATTGTGTATCTGAGTTTCAGTGAATATATCGTGTATCTGAATCCAACATTTTCTGTAACGCTATAGGGGCGCATGTCCTTGCAAATAAGTTAACTGATAGCTTCGTTTATTGCCTTTGACAAGCAAGAAGTGTGGGGTAGTGAGCACTGAAAGAAAGTGATAACAATAGCATTACCTGTTGCATCTTTAGCTGTGGACTCTCCTGCTGTTAACATCATCACTGCATGCTGTCTTCGTAGGTGTATAGCAAGCAAGCAAGCACAATTATCAGCTTTTGTTGAATCTTAATTAATTCCAAAGCTTTGATTTAATCGTTAAGTCTCTCTCTCTCTCTCTCTCTCTCTCACTCATTCACTCTTACTCTGTCTCTTGCTTGAATCAGTTTTTCACCATTTTCCTTTTCGATTTGAACCTGGCTTCTGAACCCAAGGTCTTAGTTTTTACAACCCAAGCTTGTAAAAGGTTAAATGTTTTTTTCATTATACCTCTTCTATTTATTTCCAGTCTCTCCAAAGGCATTTTGAAAAGTCTGTGATTGAGAAAATAGTCCACCTTGTTCATTGTTAATACACCCATGATTGTAATTCATATTCAGCTTCTAAATCACTACTGATGATTTGTTACAGATGTGTCAGCAAAGCAGGCTTAAATAAATTAGCTCAAATGGACAAGAAAACTAAGGATTCACCAAGTGTAATCATTTGACACAACTCTCAGTGATAGACTGCATGAATCTACAGTCTGTGCTAGAAAGAAATCAGCCCCTGCCTCTACTTCATACCATTTTGTGTAATTTTACTTACAACCACTGGTGCTGCTGTTGCACTCAGTTCCCCAAGAGTAAAACAGTAAAAGAATCGACTTTAAGGAACCTTTGTTAACAGCAAATCTGATTATATTGGATGCCAAAAACAGCATTATTTTTATGTATATTTTCCTTGAAAGAGACAGAGGGATTAGCCTTGCTAGCACATTTATAATGCTGACAGTTCTTCAAATCAAATCAAATCATTTTTACAAAAAATTTTATTTTATTGGTCACACACACAACCACACACAGTATGACGTGCAGTGAAATGTTTTTACGACTGTCCGGTGACATAAAACAGAATTTACAGTATAAAAGTATGAAATGAATGTGGAATAAAGTGCAGATTTGTGCAGTTGTATATGCAATGCAATGCTGTGAATCAACGAGCTGAGGTAGTTGCAGTGAAAAAGCTAACAGCATTATAAATATTTATTAATATGAGATATGCGGGTGTATTGAAAGGAATGTTGTGTGTGTATGTGTGTGTTGTGCAAATACTAATGTAATTCACTAATGTAAGTCAAGAAAAGTTACTTTCTGAAAGCTGTACACTTGTAAAAGAAAAGGTTTCATCTAGGAAGTGTTTTTGGTTTATTTATTCATTTATGTTAAATAAGTCATTTAAAATCAGTTCCTTGTTGTAAATTCAGACTCGTATTCCTTATTTTACATCCTCCTGTTCCTCACATGACATATGTGTAAAGAGACGCAGGTGATAGAGTATCAGTAGCTGAAGGGAAACTACAGGAGGAGTGAAGAAAATTAATTGGCTCACCGAACCTTCTATAATTAGTCCTACCTCAGCTGGGGCACAATGTGAAAGACGAACCAGCATTAACATTCCTCGCTGAATTCGTGTCTGTTTATATATTCAGTCATCCGAACCCACGACTATTAATAAGAAAAGGCAAGGTGGGACAAAGAGTAGAGAAAGAAATATAGTTGCAGGTTAAATCCTAAGAACTGTTATTATTTACGTAGTTATCACAAATGAACCTCATCTCATCAGTGGGCTCAGGCTTACATTCAGCACTCTAGTGACATCATCATCTCCTGGTAGTTACACTGCATCATTCATCTTCAGTAACCGTTTCACCCTGAATCCAAAGTCTATCCCAGGAACACTGGAAGTGAGTTTGGAATACACCCTGGATGACGCCATTCTATTACAGGGAATCATGCACACACATTCACACACATATTCACAGCATTTAGAGTCGCCAATTCATTTACATGTTTTTGAAGGTCCAAGGAAACCGGAGATCCTAGAGGAAACCCACATGGACAAGGAGAAAACTAAACACGTACAGTAACCCTAGCTCAGGATGAAACCACATAATAAGTAAGAACTTTTAGGATACAAACCTCTACTCAAATGAAACGTATAACTGAAGAATATTTACTTTAGCTCTCTGTACATTATTGTATAAAACTGAAGTATATGTGAATAGGTGAATATCCAGTGCCAATACCAAATTTTCTTTCTTTTTTTTCATATCAGGACACTTGCTTTAAATGGTAACATGTACAGCTCACAATGCTGCTAGCTGCTGCTTTCACTTCAAAAATAACTCCAGATATTGCTTCATTAGTGGTTTTCTGTACATGTTATTGTTGCTACTGCTTTGAATAAATTATAAACCCTTTCGACATTTATTAATGAAAAAGTATGTAATCTTGTGTGATAAATAGAACAAACAATATAGTAATATGGAGTTATTTTCCTGTCAAATATACACCTGTGCGAATGTAATATAGAAAATGTAATTTTATGAAGTGCAAATCCAAAGTCAGTTCATAAATTGGTAACAAAATGTAACACAAATGTCAAATACACAGTCTGACATTTATTTCTGCTTCCTCAGAACACTGGAGCTATGTAAGTGGTTTAAATTGTTGTTTTATTGATAAAAAAAAATCCAAGGAATCCATGGAAAAATCCAAGCAACTCAGACAACATAAAAAAAAATTATGGACCACCTTAGGAGCAATTTCCATACAACTGAAGGTACCACGAGCATCTACACAAACAATTGTATGCATATATAAAACTCTTGGGACCACACAGACACTATATCATTAAGGAAACAGGTACAAATTAACTCCCAGGGATGAATGAACTTTGGTCTAAAAGGTTCAACTGAACCCCAAGACAACAACAAAGGAACTGGTGAAGAAGTTGGGGGCATCAATTACAAAAGTCTTAAACACATGCACAGAAGCGCTGTAGAGCAAAGATGCCTTCAAAAAGAATGAAATTAAATGTTTCTACATTAAATAAATACCATAAAGAGCAGTAAACAGTAATAAATGAAACAAAGTCAATATATGGAGTGACGATCCTTTGCTTTAAAAAAAATGAGTAGTCTCAGTTTTATAAGGAAATGAGCTGTAAGTTTACTGAGCATCTTGCAGAAGCAGCTACAGTTCTTCTGGAGACTTTGACTGTCACACTTGCTTCTTATATTTACAGCAAAAACCAGCAGCCTTCATTATGTATTTTTGTGTGAAAAGTGTCTCTTATGTAATATGCTGCTTTCTTTACTGACAGACAAAGTTTTTCTGTTATATTTAATTTTGTGCTGGAAAACTAATGTTTGGAATCTAAAATGCTTATGTATTAACTTGATAGAAGTCGTACAATAAAAATCATAAACAAAGTTTGCACAGTACTGTATGTAAATCCACCATTAAGAGAGTCCTACATCACCATGGCCTTAAAGGCTGTTGTAAAAGGTAAAAGCTCCTACTCAAAGACCGGTATAAAAATGCCAGGGTGAAGTTTGTAGGTGATCATCAGTCTTTTGAAGGAATGTTCTCTGGTCAGTTGAAACAAAAATTGAACTGTTTGGCTATAATGATCAGTGCTATGTATGTAGGAAAAAGGTTGAGGCTTTCAATCCGAAGAACACCATCCCACATGAAGCATGGGGGTGGCAGCACCATGCCATTAGTATGTTTTTCTGGAAAAAGGACTGGTGCACTTCAGAAAGTAGATGGTATCATGAGAAAGGCAGATTATTTAGAAATATTAATGCAAAACCTCAAGACCTCAGAAAGTCGGTTGGATAATGATCCTAAGCATACTTCCAACAAAATGATGCAATGGCCACTCCAATACTTCCAATGCTTAGGATCATTATCCTGCTGGAAGACCCAGTTGCGACCAACTTTCCGGCTGTCTTGAGGTTTTCGCTTAAAGACAACAAAGTGAAAGTATTAGAGTGGCCATCACAATGCCCTGACCTGAATCCCATAGAAACTGCAAAATGTGTCCTAGCAAGGAGGCCCACAACCCTTGACTGAGTTACACCAGTTCTGTCAGGAGGAAAGAGCAAAAAAAAAATTCAGCAAAGATAAGCTTGTGGAAGGCTACAACAAGAGTTTGATTCAAGCAATTTAAAGGCAATGCCACCAATGCCATACTAACAAAGGGTATGTAAACTTCTAACCCACTGAAAATGTAATATAGTAAATAAACGCTGAAATAAATCTATCTCTTAGTTATTATTCTGAAATAACCTCTTATTGAAATAGAGCAGATCCCCTAATTGGCCTAACACAGGAAAAGTATGGGAATTACCATAACCTTGTACTTCAGTACATCTGATTAATTGCACATTATGATTTAGTGCTTGCTAATATTATGAACAGCAGCTATGCTAATTCCTTTCCACTTGTTTCCCTTCTTCTACCCATCCCGAGGCACATAGAGATTGTGCCAGCTCCAGTAGACAGAGGCCAACCCTACGAGGATCCTGAGGCATCCAGAGATGGACCAGCTCCAGACGGTTTCTGCCTCGGGAGGATTTGGGTATTCAAAGCATCGCTGCCAACCCTATGTGGACTTTGAGGAAGACAACAACTTCCAAATTAATATACACATAAAATTCTACATGACTATACATAAATGCAGAAAGGACATTGTTCATATCACACTCTCCAGTTTCACCCAAATGAGGATGGGTTCCCTTTTGAGTCTGGTTCCTCTCAAGGTTTCTTCCTCACATCATCTAAGGGAGTTTTTCCTTGCCTCAGTCTCCTCAGGCTTGCTCACTAGGGATAATTTTGTCTAACATCTAGGACGTTTGCATGTTTTTGTTTCTGTTTGCATGTTTTTTTGTTTCTTATGTTCTGTAAAGCTGCTTTGAGACAATGTTCATTGTTAAAAGCTCTATACAAATTGAATTGAATTGAATGTGAAATGTGTGGAGTTGTGAAAAATTAAGTTTGAATATCTTTAACCTAGGTGTGTGTAAACTTCTGGCCTCAACTGTAATACTTCATGAGTTTTTCGTAACTCGTGAGATTAATATAACTAGGTATTTAAAAAAGCAGGAAAAGCAGAAAATTGTGATAAAGAAGTGAGAGACAGGGTTTACCGTGTGAGGTAGAGCCAGAAAGCCTGAGAGGTTGTGTGAAGGAAAAGACGAAACAACGAAGGCGGTCTCCTGCTGTTGGTCTTCGCTGAACCAGATGGACCTGCAGAGAGCTTAATTTCCTGAGCTGACCGCTGTGATCGCTCCACACTGCTCTCTCTCTCAGCATCCAGCAAGCACTCATATAGCAACCACAGACAGATATTACATTCCCTTAAAGCTTGTCAAAATGATGATGTGAGGAGAGTGTGTACTGTACATAGTACAACCAAGTCACAGAAGACAGAATTATAGCCAGAGCATCACTGTAGTCTATTATACACACAATACACCATTCACATTCATATTATTTACCATAAATGCGAGGTCACGTTAACGAAGATTAAGCTTTTGAAACTTGGATTAAAACAAAGTTTATCTATAAATTCAGTTGCACAGAATTTTAAACCTAGTTTGAAAATAATCGAATACTCATTTTAGTTAAACTTTTAGATTAGTGTTGCTGCTTCATTAGTTCATTAAGTCTGAGTTAAGGAATAATTTTACAGAATCCCAGAACCAAAAATTGTGAAAATATTTTAAAGTTCTATGTCATTATTTCAACATAATATATCGTTATTATTATTTTGACTTAACATGTAATTTATTTCAAAGAAGTTTCAGTATTTTAACTTAATGTTTCATTATTTTGACTTAGTAACTCATCTTTTCAAGATAGTATGACATTATTCTGACTTAATATCTCATTATTTAACTTAATAACTCATTACTTCAACATATATTAATAAAAGTATATTATATTGAGCCATCTTGATTTGTCAAATTAGTTATTCGAGTTAAGTAAAAATAATATATTGAGTTAAAATAATCACATACTATATTGAAAAATAAGACATTAGGTATTAGGTATATTATTAGGTATATTATTAAAAATATTAAATGATGATGCATTATTAAGTTGACATAATGAGATATTAAGTCGAAATAATGACATAGCACACAGATTGTTTTTTTTTTTTTTTTTCCCTACAACGATTCAGGGATTTCCGTATGGTCTAATTTTAATCTTATCAGACGTTTAAGTTTCCAGAATGGCTGCAAGTTTAAAATGGACTGTAGAAAATGAAAATTAGTATATGTTACTACAGAAATGTACTACAATAAGTGCATTAATATAAACCTGTGATTTACCTTTCAGCCGAAACTACTTTCAGAGCCGCTGTTTTTCAAAAAGAGTCCACACCTTCTGACCAATCAGAGTTGAGAATTCAACAGCGCTGTGGAATAAAGGGTAATAAATGACACACATGTCAACTGGCAGATGTGTTTAATGGCTGGACATGCTCACAGTGAACCGCAGATGGTGTGAAGTGTCAAATATACATATGGACAAGTGAGAATAAACTGAGAATACTGCACACATGATCTTTATATTCTGTCTGACATACTGTGATCCAAAGCTAGATTCAAATCTTCAGATTGGGAAAATTTTTTTCTTATGTAGTTTAATTATTGCCATTATTAAAATAATTCATTTGGAAGAGGTGAAGCTTGCCTTGCGTGATGGGTATGAAATTTGTCACGTATCATTTTTGAGCCAGATAAGAGGATACGATGCAGGATTTTAGATTCTCAAGTCTAGCTGTGGAGCAACAGTGTGCCAAACAACCACCACCACAATTTCAGGGGTAATATTCTAATCATCCATTAAAGCACAGACTCTCAGGGGCCTAAATCTAATAAAGCCTTTAGCACATGATCCCGACTAGCGAAACTAATAACACAACTAAAAATTTTTGCGCAAATCTCAACCTAAAGGCTTGTAAGGCCACCTTGTGTGCCAGTAATTCTCATAATTCTTCATGCCTTGGCATCTATACAAGACAATATTACAGAAGGATCTAACTTACAGTCTATTAACAGATTCCTTGTTTGTCAGATACCTCTATGTCTCTCTCTATGTCAACACACACACCTCTCATTACACTCTTGTACATCTATTTTCCAAGTCAGTATCGTCAGCATAACAGTAATTCATACGTTATTGTCTTTTAGGCTGTGTACCTTGTGTGTTCTCTGCAGCACACAGTTTATTTTAACCGTTTCAAAGAATAGATAAAGACAAAAACACAGAAAATAAAAAGGTGTCCATGTTCGTTTCTTTTTTTTTTTTTTTTTTTTTGCCCATGGGAAACTCAGTTTCAGTGAGATGACATCATTATCATAAAGTCGGTCAGTTTCTGGTTATACCAGAGTGTGAGAAGAAAACATTTTAGAGTCTTTAAAAAAAAAAAAAAGAGGAAACAATTCTTGAGTGTTTTGCGCTTGAAGTCCTCATGCTAAGAGCGATGACCGTGTGTGTCATCCCTCTCGCTCCGCTCTTCTCGCCTCACGCTCTGTAGCTTTCTATTCCCGTCGTCTCCATCCAGTGTAAACAGCGCGATGGTGAGAAGTGTGTGTCTTCGGCTCCTGTTCAGAGGTGGGAGGAGGTGGAGAAGCACAGCTTCAGGGTGTAGGGATTGGAGCCGTCTGTGGAAGTGGAGAAAAATCTTGTTACACTTTCAGAATAAAACAACACTAGCCAATAGGATGTGATGAGAGGAAAACTACTATACAAAAGGACAAATTGTATCACTTATAAAAATAGGAATGAAAAAAATGCAGTCACGACTGCTAGCCCCGCCCACTTGCCCATATCTGGGCTTTGTATCTTTTCTGGTCAGATTGTACAAATACCTAAAAATATGCAAGCAGGAGTAATAGGTTTGCTTTGTATTTTATTTTTTATATTTTTTCCCCCATTTTCTCTCCGATTTGATCACAGGCCAGTTTGACCAACAAGAAGGAAATCATTTTTACTCATACTGAGATATTAAGAAAAACGCTTAGGGCTTTAAGATGTATGCACCAGTTATTGAAATGTTCCTAATTTAAAGAATGAGAAAAATGATGACTTGGTTTGTGTTTTTTTTTTCCTCTTACACCACAGCAAACTGACAATGATTATAATTTTTAGTCATTAAAGAATGACACATTGTACCTTTTATTAGTTTATAGATACATTACATGGGCAAAAATATGTGCACACCTGACCATCATACCCTTATGTGGCTCTTCCCTGAACTGTTGCCACAAAGTTGGAAGCACACAATTGTATAGAATGTCTTTGTGTGCTGTAATTTTGAATTTTGAATTTCAATTTGAATCTGGAATGGGATGTTCAAAAAGCTCATGTAGGTGTGATGGTCAGGGGTTCACATACTTTTGGCCATATAGTGTACATTTAATATTGTGGAACGTCCATGAGATAAGTTAGTTCCTGGTATCACTTAGCACAAAGCACAACATCATCCGCCTTTAAAGTTACAGCTTTACGTATGACTGTAACATAGCAATGACACTAGAGACTTTTTCCATAAATGTTAAATAAACATCTTACAGAACCATCAAAGTTTATACATTTACCTTTGTTAAATAACAACCATTTTTTCATTATTAGTCTTTGACTATGCGGAGTGTCCATCTTACACATCCCTGTTAATGGGTGGTTACTATAAAAATGATAATGGCCTTAAGTTTTCTAATAGAATAAATATTAGCATCAGTTAGTGTACACAAAATATTATGATATATTATATTAAGAGCAAAGCATCCTAAGAAGTTGTATCAAAAAACACACATGAATATTTGTTATGTATTTTCCATTCTGTTAACATGAGATGTTCTTTATTTTAGAACATGACCTTTCACAAACGAATAACTGGTATTTTAGAAGATTTATGTAATGCCTTGCAGTACAAAAGCACAGGCAGGCATCTGTTTGCTTCGTCCTCAGCTCAAAAAGAAAAAAGCCTGCTGTGACTCGATTACACAGAGCCATGTTACATTTACCACTGCAAGATTAATTGCACAGGGTGATGCACAACACACAAAACCGTTAAGAGGGGTATGTTTGCATGTGTGTATGTGGGTGTGTGCGTGTGTGTATGCGTGTGTGTGTCTGCCAGTGCGTGGATAAGTACGATTATCAAATCCAAATTACCGACTCCAGTAAATTGTTTAATCCAAACGTCTGGTGCTTTCCGGATTTCTGGTTCTCTATACTAATAACAATCGTGTTCTAAAAACTCACTTTCAGCAGACTTTGGCTTGGATTACATAAAAAAATAAGAGAGAAAGTTATAAATGCTGTATTAGCTCTATTTACAGCACAGCAAAAACCTGCCAGCAAGCTTTGTTACTGCTAAATACATGTTTATAATGAAGACAAAGTTACATTTAAGGTTAATTTAACTTAAATATACACTAATTTAAACAACCTACACTAATCATAAGATAAATTAAGCTTATGTTTAGCAACATTTATCTATCTTTCTTTTAGCATTCCTTTGTCGTTAGCATGGCTAACTTAAATACGTTAGCATTAAACGTAAGCTAACTTTAGGTACATTCAGCTGGGTTTCTGTTAGCTAATTCTAAAAGAACTACCTGAATTTACTGGATAATTGTGTTATCCACTGAAAATGTCTTTTGTTATTTACATTAGCAAACTATAGTTGCATTTTGTTTTAGATTGTGAAAATTTTACCTCAGAAAATTAGCTAGCCAATTTCGAAACAGGAATCTATGTGATTCGAATGCGAATGTTTATGAATTATTCATAAAATAAGTTCAATAAAACAAAATTTAAATGTATTTTAAATAAAAGTATTATGTTGATATACAGAAATGATTCTGTAGGCTAAAGTTTCGGGTACTAACACTTCAGAGCAGGACAGTGCACACGCACAGGAGCTAAGATTAGCATTCACAACACCAACTGACATGAGCTCAGAATAAAGTGGTACAGATTTTGTTCAAAGGTAAAGACCACAGGAAATGAGGGAGACAGCGTTACTCACTGGGTATTCTGATCTGGTAATGATTCAGTACTGTCAAAACTTCCACTGCGTGGGTTTTGCTGTCAAATTCCAGGAGGCCGGAGATGGTTTTGGAGCTTGCTGTAAACACACATCATATATTCAGTACTGAGCAAAAGTCTCAGGCACATGCAAAGAAATTATTGTTGAAAATGCCTTCAAAAATAATGAAATTAAATGTTTCATTACATTAAAAAAAAAACACTATAATGAGCAGTAAACAGTAATAAATGAAGCAAAGTCAATATTTGGTGTGACGACCCTTTGCTTTAAAAATAAATTAGTAGTCTCAGGTACAATGTGTGCAGTTTTACAAGGAAATGAGCTGTAAGTGTTACTGAGCATCTTGCAGAAGCAGCTACAGTTCTTCTGGAGATTTTGACTGTTGCACTTGCTTCTTATTTTTGCAGTGAAACTCAGCAGCCTTCATTATGTTTTTTGTCTGAAAAGTGTCTCTTATGTAATATGCTGCTTTCTTTACTGACATACAAACATTTTTCTGTAACATTTAATTGTGCTGGAAAACTATTGTTTGGAAATCTAAACTGTTCTCAATGATGTAGAAGTCATAAAATAAAAATTTATTGAAAAAAAGTGTGTACTAAAAAAAACAAGGTATCTAAGACTTTTGAACAGAACTGTAGATCACATAAAATATCATGCGTGGACCATCATAGGAGTTATTTCCATTTATAGCCAGTTTTGTCTCATATATGACACCTTATGTGAGAAGGCTTATTTGAACAGCGTTTTCCAGTGTGGCGCTTTAATAAAATATCTGTATATCTATATTAACATTAATTAACAGATGATGGATGAGCTTCCACATTTCTTTTCCTACAGACCATGATGTTTATGCTACGTATGCTGATATGATATGACTACATCATTGCACCATGAATTTATTTAACACCATTACTAATATTATCTTGTGTCCTGTTCAAATTTAAAGTGAGTCTGGATGCAATATAACAGCATGGCAGTGCTTTTTAGTTTCTTTTTTCCTTCTAACCACCTCCCAGTAAAGACAGAATATAGAAGAATGTATGAGAAGTGATGTGAACTGTAGCAGCTACATTTTTAAAACGTATTAATCTTTAAGCTGGAAGGATTTAAAAAGGTTTACAAGTCCTGTGCCTCATCCATGAAATGAAGGACTAAAAAATCTTTATTTGTGGCCTGTTTTTTAGACTTAAGACTCTACACCGCGTAAAGACCAATTCTCCAACATTACAAACACAGAAACAGATGTAAACATGCTAACATAGGGACTTACGTTTGGCATCAAACACTTTGAACTTGATGAAGCCTGGAACGTCCTGCTCTGTGCATAACTGGAAAAGATCAATAAGACAGAGAATGTGTGAGTGTCACTAACAACAAAGCATCAAAACCTTATTATTATTACAGCTCCCACAAATATAATACATTCCCTTCTATTGTACTCATTTGCGCATGCAAGCTTCCACTCCCAAAATGACTTTTAGTTTTAGCAAATTACATTGAGTGTAAAATTCTCTGTAAACCCTGTTAATAACTCAGTTTGCATATTTTTTTTTGCAGGTGTTATCAAATTTCAATGTGTTTTTATATGCATAAATCAGTGTACTTTGTAAATTATGTGCTTATACCACTGCATCATTAAATTCTCAATTCTGATTGGTCGGAAGGTGATTAAATTTCTACAACAGCAGCTTTGACAGGACAAATTACAGGTTTATATTAATCTAAAAAAATATTATCAATTACTCGTTCTAATTCTAATACGTTATCGTTTCTATAGTAACAACCTTAGAACTTGTATGATGGACGCTTCAGATAAACTTTTTTTAAATTGGAATTGTTAATACAGTGACATTTTCCATGAGGAGATATTTATTTAACATTTACAGAAGGAGTCTCCAGTGTCAGCACTTTGCAACAGTCAGAGGTAAGGGTGTAATTTTAAAGCTTTCCAATAAGAGAAAGCCTTCAGGACAGGATTAGGCATTTTCTTATTGTTTAATTAACTTCAAATGAGAGGGAAAAAAAGCTAGGGTGGTGAAGGAATGACTGTTTATAGCTGCTATAATATAACTGATAACAGTGGATGCTTCACAGCATTAAACATAACTATAAACAGTTAAAAATGACGTGTCACTGTTTAATAAATTAAGGGAAAAAAAGCCAGTGTTGGAAAGAGGAAAACCTTTTGGACGTGCTGTTATAATGAACTTCAGTGTGGTAACAGAAACACTCCATTGTGTTTTATTCATTACCTAATACACTTTAAAAATGCAGTAAAATACACTATATTTATGGAAGAGAATTCATTTAACATGGTTATCATGGTTATCATGGCAACTGGCATTTCCATCAGTGCTAAATGTTATCAGAGCGTAACAGAAGGCATGTTCTGACAGCAGCAGGTGACAGGGACTGAGTGTGGGTGGACGTTCCCGGGTAACAGCTGCACTGACGGCTCTGCTCTGCTCTTTTTAATGCCATCACCGCTTTTCTCCTGCATTCTATAATCTTGTCCAAACAGCACTAACCCTCTGCAGGTCGTCCTCAGAGATGGAGGGAGGGACATTGTAGAAGTGCAGCACGCATGACGGAGGTTGGATGATGTTTTTGGACGCCTGCCCAGCGCTGGTGAAGCGGTTGTTGCGAGTCATGGCAAAGTCTTTGTAGCTGCTCGAACCGTCCTCCAACTCAAAGACCTGGCTGGGGATGACCGCATGCTGCTTGGACACGCTGCATAGCGAGAGAGAGAGAGAGAGAGAGAGAGAGAAAGACAGAGAGAAGAATTGAGGAGAAGATGGTAAAACAGAAAATGATAGACGTTTCAATCAAAGAAGGACAAGAAACAAACAGAGGCAAACTAAATGGTGGAGGAGAGACAAGCAAGAACACAAAAGAGAGAAAGTGATTATCATCCTTCAGAAGTGAAGGCTGAAGGGAGCATCAGTCAGGAAAGACAGATTTAGAGCACTGAAAAAAGCCCTTCAGTGTTATTCTGGAAACGACACCACAGGCAACGAAAGGAGACATGGCTCTCGGCTAGAAAAAGAAAAGTCAGACAACAGCGAGAGCTATATCTTATTATAAACAGCTCGACCTTCAGCTGCTAGTGCATTTTTCAGCTCGTTAAAAATGGTTACTGTTCATCCTCAGCATAAATCCTCGCCAGTTTGGCAGCACAGAGGCACAGAAGCACGGCTTATGTAAATGCACACAGCAGCTTAAATCACTGTTGCACGAAGGCATCTTTGGCACCTTCTCCAGTTCTGTACATGCCCATGCTGTAAGCGCCGGAGGATCAAAACCAGCAGCTTTTTGTTAGAAAGAAGCTGGTTAGGTTAATGAAATGACAGGTTAGTGCTCGTATGCTACACATTCTCTTAAGTCAATCTGCTCCTACACCACTGAATTATCCTGATGGATGAAGTAGGTCGATTCAACAAGATGTCTCTTCATCCCCCAAGGGCTCTCGAGCGAAATATAATGAGAAAAAAATGAGGCAAAGAATTCTTTAAGTGTCTAACACTAGATGAAGAGCAGTTAAATGCTGGAAGTTTCCATAATGTAGTTCTTAATGTATAAAGCTTTATCGTTCAAATAGTACCACATGACTAAAAGCCTTTTTCCTGTTTTTTTTTTTATTTTTTACAACAACCCTAAGTTCACATTAGCAGGCAATAAAGCGACATGTGACTGTTCATTTTCTATGTTCAACGGATATAAAAAATCTACACGCCCCTGTTAAAATGGCAAGTTTTTGTGAAGTAATAAATTAAACTAAGATAAATCAAGTCAGAACATTTTCCACCCTCAATGTGAAATTACAGTGTACAAAACTTCAGTGAAAAACAATCAGAAACAATTTAGGGAAAAAATAGGAAAAATAAAAAAGTTGCATAAGTGTGTACACCCTTTTATAAATGACGATGTGGCTGTGTTCAGACCAATCACCAATCACATTCAATCTCATGTTCAAAAGTAATTCTCATACAGCTGTCATCAATGAAATTATTCTCATTAACCCCAAATAAAGACCAGCTGTTTCTGTAGGATTTTCTTGACATCTTCTTGGTTTCAGCTGACTGCTGAAGCCATGGTCTGCAAAAAGCTTACAAAGCATGCATGGTATCTCACTTGTTGAAAGGAATCATTCAGGAGAGGGGTCCAAAAAAATTTTCCAAAACATTAGATGTACCATGGAACAGTGTGAAGGCCATCATCAACAAGTGGAGAAAATGGAGCACCACAGTGACATCACCAAGAACAGGACGTCCCTCCAAAATTTACAAAAGGACAAGACAAAAACCAGGGAGGCGCCAAGAGACCAACAGCAATAATGCAGTAAGTATGTGATTACTGATAATAATGCAAGTACTGATTACTCTCTGCATATGACAACAATCTCTCGTATTCTTCACACTTCTGGGCTATGGGATAAGGTGGCTAGACAAAGGTCCTTTCTCACGAAAAACATCCAAGCCCAACTAAATCCCCCCAAACCATGTGGAAGAATGTGTTATGGTCTGATGGGTCGAATTCCAAAAGGTATAATAATTCCATAATTCCAAAAGGTATGTTTGGTGCAAAAAAAGCACACCAACAAAAGAACACCATATCCACAGTGCAGCATGGTGGTGGCAGCATCATGCATTAGGGCTGCTTTTCTTCAGACAGAACTGTGGGTTTATCAAGTTGGAGGGAATCATGAACAGCTACAAATACCAGCTGATTTTAGTGCAAAACATTCAGGTGTCTGCTAGTAAACTGAAGATGAAAAGGAATTTCACCTTTCAGTACGACAATGACCCAAAGCATACATCCAAATCAACAAAGGAATGGCTTAACCAAAAGAAGATCAGTGTTTTTGAATCACCTAGCCAGAGCCTAGACCTGAATCCAACAAAAATCTGTGGGGTGACCTGAAGCGAGCTGTGCACAGGAGATGCCCTCACAATTTGATGGATCTAGAATGTTTTTGCAAGAAAGAGTGAGAAAATATTGCCAAGTCAGGATATACCACGCTGATAGACTCTTAGCCAAAAAGACTGAGTGGTGTAAAAAAAAATCGAAACGTGTTTCAACAAAGTTTCAGTTTAGGAGTGTGCATACTTACACAACTAGGTTATTGTAAGCTTTTGATTTTTCCATTTTTCCCTAAAAAAGTTTGATTGTTTTTCACTTTAGTTTTATACATTGTGATTTCACACTGAGGGTGGAAAAAGTTCTGACATCATTTATCATGGTTTCATTTCATTTTAACCGAGGTGTGTAGACTTTTTATATCCATTGTATGTGTGTGATACGGATTTTCTCAACTCTATGCAAAATAGGTATGATATAGTAAAGTGACAAATCCAAAAAAATGCAAATAATTCCTTAGACCAATCCTATGGAGTGTGTGGTCCGATGTTTCTTCAGTTCCCCGCTCACTACTTTAGTTCCTACCAACATTTAGTTCCCATTTACTGTTTGACATGAAAAAATGGAAGAAAAACTTTCTTTAATATTATCCTGTCATATCATCCTTTCTTTAAACATGCATAGAGATATTAGGAAGAAAAACAAAGCTTAGAAGGAAGTAGCAGAGAATGCTGGTGCAGTGGTTAGTGTACATAGCTAGGACAGTTGGCTTGCTTTGCTAAGCTGCTAGATTAATGAAGCTAGCATGAAGCCTTGCATTTAAATCAAACTTAAATGCATAAAAAGTGGTGTGTATGAATCGCACTTTATATTACACTCTATATGTTGGCTTCTACCATTTCTCTGTGGAACTACCTGAGATAAACTACAAGTCTTGCGAGTATGTTGTTGCTCGCTAATGTGAACGTAGGGCAAAGAGTTGCAGCTACTGTGAGAAAATGTGAAATCTATACCTGCTGTGGTTTCTTCATTTATTACTGGTGACACAAGCTCTATTTTTACGCATCATTAACAAACACAGACTTTATCTACTTCACACAAGAGACTTGTTTTAACAGCTCGCTATGGTCCACTAGGGCCAATCAACATACAGCACAACCAACACACACACCAGCTGCATTTCAAACACCTGATGGTGCACTATTTTCACATACTTTTTAAGTGCACTTTGAAGTATGAGACTTGGGATGATATATACAACTCTATAGGAAAAAAAAAGAGAATTCATAATTGACAAGACTATTGACAAGAGCCTGGGGAAATGAGACGTTTCTGTTTGTTCCCATTTCATAACGTCTGGGTATTTTTTTTTTCAGCGAAACTCCAACTGCTCTCTAACTTCTCATAGTCCAGAGCTGACAAAACACGCACGTCACTATGACTGTAAGCAGCTTATTGGTCTCGGGGTTGTACAAAACATTGACTTCAAATAAGATGTCTGCGTGTGTTGACATGCCAAATGCTTCCTCCATTCGTTAAGAAGGCTATTAGCAATCTAATGAATATTAATGAACAACAGGGGTCTGCTTTATAAATATTAATAACTAGTGAGGGAAGTCAGTCAAAACCAACTGTGAGATGCAAAAGCCGAAAAAGGCACACTGCAACAATTTAGGTATGATTTTAAACCATCTCATGAATAAAACAAAAATGCCTGAACCTAATAGGATACGGGTCCTTTAAATGCAGAGTGAAAATTCATAGTGACGCAATTAGCATAATGTGATTTGTCCTCATTAGACTACAAACATGCATACATTCCTGTGTTCATTTGGTTTAGCTCAAGCACAGGCTTTTGGTTTAACTAAGAGTGCTTTCCCAACTATTAGCCTATTGGATGTGAGTCCGAATGAGAGCATAATTGATACCCAAAATTGATTCATTTGGTTTGGTTTCACATTGCGCATGATTTTTTATTTATATTTTTGGTTCCCCCACCCTCCCATTTTGTGCCCAGTTTGGTCTTGCCAATTCCAACCCACTAGCTAACTCTCCCCTATCACATAACAACTTCTAACCAAGGAGTGTGGGACTAGCATGTGCTTCCTCCAAGGCACGTGAAGCCAACCTCCACATCTTTTCTGCCCTAGTCTACACGCACGAGTTCACAGACACCCGTGATTGGCTAGTGTCGCTGTGAGCAACAGGGGAGAGAGAATGCCATCCCTCCCATCCTGAGAGCACGGCCAATTTTGCTATCTCGGCCCCCAACTACGGATGGCTGTGGAATCGTCAGGACACATTGCAGATGATTAAATGAACCCAAAAGCAAAAAAATACAAGGGGACATGTAGGCCTGAAGACATACTCAGAAATAAAACTCAGAAATACAGTGATGAAAAAAGAAACAAGAGCACATAGAAATCACAAAAATCACCTGAGAACAGAGAATATGGAGCCAGTGCTAAAGAAATAATTCGATAATTATAAAAATGTCTAGTTTTAGGGCACTTTCACGACTATTGGTTCATTTGGCGAGTCTGAAGTTGTGCAAAATTGATACATTTGCTTTGATATTTGTTTGGCTTGGTTTCCCATGGCACACAATTAAACAAACAATAAAGGAAGACGTTGTTCGAGGGGTGTGTAGGGCAGAAAACTTCGGAAAACTCTTTCATTCATTGGTCAGAAATACAGCGATGGGAAAAAAGGAAATAAACCTTTGATAAGTGAGTAGAAATCACAAAAATCTCCTGAGCCTTTAGAGACGGAGATGGAGTCCGTGCTAAATAAATGAGTAGATTATTTGTTATAAATAACTAGGTTTTTTAACGTTTTGTAGCGCATCCATCATTTATTGTTGTTTACAGGCCCAAATATCCAGAACACACGATATTTCTGCAGCGCTATAGCTCCATCCTTTGGCATAGTTTAGCAGCTCGTCTCTTTAAAAAAAAATGCTGCAACCAAAAAACACAGCATGTTTGGTTCAGGTCCTGCAGCTGGGTCAGTTTAGAGTCGAACCGCTTTCGCACAGGAATCAACACGCGTTTGGGCTGATTGGTTTGGTTTGGGTGCAGAATCACACTAATGGGAGATCACAGGGTTTCATTCAAAGATACTAAACACTGCATACCTGGAGAGCTTGTGTGATTAATAAAAGAAGGGCATCCATACCATACGTTAAGCCTCTTGCTGAAGACTTTGATACTGTTAAGATGTGTGACGGCACGGTCGACCGCATACTCATCGCCCATCTCCACCAGAGCTGTTCCAGGCACACTCTTCATGAATTTCACCTGTAAAAGAACACGGACCACATTTTCAGCAATGCACCGAGCTGTTGACTTTCATAGCTTATTGCTTATAGGTACTTGTGGTTAGTCCATCTTTTAGCTCCACTTCCATTAGGGAAAAGTCAGGAATGACAAAACACTGCAGCACTGTTCCTGTCATGGCCCACTCACCTTCTCAATGTTACCATAGAGACAGAAGAGGTTGAAGATGCGGGTGCAGTTCATCTTGGCGGGATGCAGGCCGCTCACCATGGCAACAGAGCTGGAGGAGTGGCCAACGTAGGAGGAGGTCTGGGGCAGAGGGTACGCCACAACATCGGGCACCTCGTGGGAACTCCTCTTGAACCTGGTGTTACTGGGCAGAGGCAGCAGGGGGCAGTGTGTCCCTGGATAGCCATGGGGGGTAGAGAGAAGGGAAGTACTGTCAGTCACAGAAGGCAGCTGTTAAGATTCTGGTGCAATGCTTCAGAAACGAAAAAAGAAAGAATGAGCAAGAGAAATTACACACTATTTTCTAGTCTGATACACTCCGGTTCCCTTGCAGGTCCTACTAATTACACCGTGCTTAGCAGAACACTATCTCATTCCCCCTCCCTCCCTCAACATGTCATTTCTCTCCTCCATCTCTCCCTCCCTTCCTACATCCTTCTCTTCTACCTCCCACTTATCTGCATGACAGAGGGTGAGAAAGCTTAATCACTCGAACTGAGAAACAGCTGCAGAGAGACAGGCGGGAAAAAAAAGACAAGCCGAGACAGAGTGATGGAGACTGACCGTAACCGTTGTCGCTGTATGAGGACGGATGCTCCCCCAGGATGGCCTGCCTCTGTCTACCTTTACCACGTTCTGTAATCAGAGCACATATCCAGAGAAGAAGCACAATGGGGGTGTGAAAGCGCTAAAGAGTCTAAACAAACCACACACACACACATACAATCATCACACGTAGATAAACCATGCATAGAGAAAACGAAAGGAATGAGAGGTGAAGTGTGATAAGACGTGAAATGGCAGCGGTGCACAACTGCAGCGCAGACTGAGGTGAAGGGGCACAAATGTGAAAGAGATCCATTCCTGTAGCCGAGCAGATCATATAATTGGTTACCACTTTAATGTTCAAAAAAAAAATGCACACTTCATGACATTAGTATTATAAGGTACGGTCTAGACGGTGTAGATGAAAAGCATATCTATACATCTCTCGAATCTACATTTACAGCAAGGCCTAAAACTTTACATTAAAAAAAGTAAAAGTTTACTTTTTAAAATTCTGGGACAGCTGAAAGTGAAATTTTGAACACTGGCCAAACAGAGAACTGTGTTATTATTCTGCAAGATTAAATACCAATAGGCTTTATAAGGTTGTATCTCACTATTAGTTTCCTATTAATATTAGTTACTATTACTATTAGTTTCCTTTATAGTTTCCTATTAAACTTTTAATCTTATTAAATGACAAATAATTTATAATAAACTCAATAGAGGAAGACATTTTGAGCCAATTAAGACCACAATATAATAATATATGCATTTTACGAATTTATATATGAATTTATTTTTTTCTAAATGTATTCTCTAAGATCTAAAATTCATATGATTTCACTTTTTAAAACTGGATCTTGTTCCTAAACAACTAGACGTTTTACCTTAAAATTTCTTGCAAAATATTTAACAGTGTAAAAATATGTTTTAACACGGGTTAACAATGTTAACATCTTAACAATGTTCAATTTATTCAGTTTATTATTCAAGTTAATGCTATCTGATGTTAGCCACAGTATTAACTTTCCACGACACTAAACAATTTTTAATGTGGCAGAATGTTTATATGCTGTAAAACCAGCAAGTACAGTACTAATACCTGTACTGTGAACTGTTTTATACATTACATTTTATTACTGTCCTGGATGATATGTAGAACATCTATAACTAAAACTTACTTTTTTTACTTATACTGAGGCTTTAATTTTGTTCTTTTTGGTCAGATCGTTAACAGAATGTGGATATTGATTGGGCAAGGTCACCTATGTTGCGTTCACCCTATGTTCATCCTGGATGATGATTGGCTGGCAGATAGAAGCTAATGAACCAAATTTATGATATCAAAACCAAAGATTTTACTAAACAAACACCACAGGAAAAAACTGTATTCCCCAAAATGTCAGACAGAAACTTATAATACTGAGATCGCGACTTTCTTTTCATGTTCTATGTTCTTAGGCCATTATTTGCAGTCTTGCTGTTTTCTTTCCTCCCACATCTGTTCCACCTAGCAAACTCATTAACAAGACATTTACAAGCTTAAAATGGAACGGCTTTCTTACTGAGCGATAGTGAGATAATGTTACGTTCACCAAATAAGCAGCGAGCACAGGTACACCTCAGGGATGTATTTTGTGTCTGCTTCTGTTATTGTTATTACTGTATGCACATGAGGATTCTAATCTAATTTGTTGACGAAATGACAGTAATAGTTTTTATCACTGCAGAGGATAAAAACAAGTACAAATAAGAGAAACAAGAGTACAAACAAGTCTATTTTGAAAGGTGTGATACTAAGAACTAGTTTTGGTTTTACACATTAACAAAGTTGACCTTTGGGTGATTTTCAGGAAACATACATGACACAAACCAGTTACGATAAAGAGAATAGAAGCAGTAGATGATTTCATGTCTTTACTCTTCTACTCCTGTATAACTGTATTCATTTGTCTACCACATTGCTGTTGAATTCTCAAATATGATTGGTCGGAAGGTGTTGATTAATTTTCTGATACTGTTGATTGTTGATATGCTGAAGCTTTCTGTAAGAAGATGCTTATTTATCATTTAGGGAAGGAGTCTCCAGTGTCAGTGCTTTATAACATTCAAGCTTCTGCCATGTGAAGGTCTTCAGGACAGAGGAGTTTGCACTTGCCAATTTCTCAGTAGCATGATAAGCTGCATTCTACATTCAGATACATCTACATTCACATTTCAGTAAAGCTGCTTTGTGGCAGTATGTACTGTTAAAAGCACTATACAAAAAAAAAACTGAATTAAACGACATCATTTTTAGTAGTCAAAAATACTTTTTTTTGCTAATTACAAGTCCCAAATGCAACATTGCAATATTTTGGAAATTTAACTTAATTTATATTTGGAAAATGAATGGGGTTCCTCCTTCCCACACAGAATATCTGTACATGGATAGAGATGATTGAAGCCTCCCTGCAAATAAGATCTTCATCCTCCTACACTCAGTCAGACAGCATATGTTTGTGAGAACAAAGAGGCAGTGTTACAGTTTCTATCAAGATTTTAACTCCAGGACTTGAATTCATTATTTTACTGAATTGCTTTGTGCATCTTAAATCTAGAGCTCAATCTTTGGATGATCATTTCTGTGTGTTTGTCTTCAAAGTTTTTATCTGTATGGTTTTATTAAACATTTTTATTTATTTAATGTATCAAAATGATTGTTATCTTATTTTATTCACTATATTTGGCACTTTTTATAACAATTCTAAAATTCTATAAAGGTTTTTTAAGATCAATGGCAGTAAAAAGTGAAATGATATAAAATTAAGAGATGTTTTGAGTTAGAGTAGAAACAAGAGACGACGTAGAAGGACAAGAAGGCAAAAAACTGCATCAAAGGCAAAATGCAAAACGGGACCATGGACGGTTGGAACGGCTATTTTCTTTCAAAAGTGTCCTGGAGCTGCCCATAATAAACAATTTTTTTACAGTCAAGTCTTCTTTGCAAATCAGGTCAAGCCATTTGACAGGACATTGCATCAGTAAAAAAGACAACCCAAAGTGAAAATGTGGGAAAAGGATATTTATATCCAGCTGTGATCCAGTAATGGAAATATTCATGGAGTAATGAGAACCCAACTGTGCACAGCGAACGATGCTGGAAAAAAAAACCCTGTTCCTTCGACAATAAGCACAACACTCACTTTCACATCCAACAGTAAATCCTCCAACTGATAACAAACAGCAGGATGGAGGAAGACAGGTTGCTAAAGTTGATAAAGTCCTGAGAAACATGAATTTTTATAGTTCAATTAAGCACAAATATTGAAAGTTCATTTCACAAACAGAGAAAGACGGTGTCTTGTTATTTACAATCATGACTGCCTTGTTATTCAGCGCTGTCTTGAGATTTTCACAGAAAAAGAAAAAAGCAAATGTGATGAGGATTTCCGCACTGATGCAACGCGCGAGGCATTGTTACACCACTTCAAAGCAAGCAAAGGAACAAAGTATTTCTCAAAACTGTCAGACTGGAAGGAGAACAGAGCAGAACGCTCCATCTCTCTTTCCATTACTCCTCTTCTTTTTCTTCCTGTTCTCTCTCTACTTAGCTCTGGAGGCCTACAGGGAGAAGTCATGCAGAGTGATGCTAATTGCTACAAAATGAGCGGTTAGCGGTGGGAGTTTGCGGGCACCACCGGTCTATGTTTTCCACACAGTGAGGGGGAGGGGATTAGGACTCAAGGTGACCTTCACACTGCAAATGTCGAGGTCCTGTTCTACTTGTCTCTTGTTCATACAGCTTTGGATATCATTATTTCTTCTTATTTTCATTCCAGTGTCAGCGCCTATTTTTCACAGGCGCTGTCTCAAGAGCTCATTTAACGATTGGGCCGTCTTACCATCCAATAGTACCATTAAATCTGTGTTAAGTCGACCCTGAATCCTGTCAAACACCAGTTGACCTTGTTGTTGGGGGAAAAAGGCAGGGGTGGGTGCAGTTAGGTGGGTGTAAACCTAAAAAAAATCTCTAAAGGGATTGATTTGAAATATAATCAATATGCTGCCAGGATAGCTGTGTTAAGACTGTGGACATGAAGTTACCTTGCTAAACAAAAAAAAAATATTTTTGAAATGGCCTTGACATTCATTTTTCTTGATATTTTGGCCAGACGGACTCTATTATATTCATGCCTCTGAGAAGCATTTCTTCTACACCTTCATGATGTTTGTAATTTTACAAAGTGCTGACTGAAATACCTGAGCCCCGGTGGAGAAAAACAGCAAAGGGAAGGAAGGAATGAGACAGAGAGAGACATTCCTTTTATTGCTGGCAGCTCGATTAATATGCTTTTATTTATTTCTGCAGTCCACGATTCAATTAGCATTCAAATTCCAGCATCCCGTCTGCAACTCAATAATAAAACAATGGAGGCTGACAACGTGCACATAGCGCACCGCTGAGAGAACTGCGCCATGGACAAAGTCAAACAGACCTTCGAATCCCATTGAGAAGGCTCCAATCAATTGCTAAACATCACCAGCTCTCTGGTGATAACACTGTTTATCCTCTATTTGTGGAAAGAACTAGGGGGGTATCGGCAGCTGCAGCAGTGCTGCTGTGATCCAGGGCACCCATAAGATGGCTAATCACATGGTGTTATGCCCTTGCAATGTATTTCTGCTGTTTCCAAGACTGTCTCACCTCATCCTCTTTACCCACTCATCATGCTTCTTCCATCGTTTTAATCTTTCAGTGATGCTTTTTTTCCCTACAATCACTTTCAGGTTTCCATTACAGCCTTCTGATACCGAATAGTAATGTAAAGACCTTGATGGACTGTCAGTAGCGTGCATTTGGGGGCTTTTATGAGTATCTGTGATGGCGGGTCAGTCAGCCAGGTCATGCTGAATATCTCGCAGGAATACGTCTAGATTTTTTGCCACTTTTTAAGGGACTTCATTTATATATGGTTATATGGTGGCAAATGACCATGCATTTAAGCATGTACACTATTGTACCACATGTGACAACTGACATGTTTTAGGTATCTGAAACTGTTGACTGATGTAAAACCATTGGGGGTAAAATAGACAACATTGCACATGGATGATCGGAAATGTCACAAGCCTCCAAAAACCAGGCTTCTCTGTCCAGAATATCTACACTGTTGTCATAGAAAGACTCTTGTCCTTCACTACTTCTAAGAAAACCGCTGAGTTTTGACCTGAGGAATTTGCCACGGTGTGCTACTGAAGTGGTGGTTTTGCTTTAACTAGCTAGAAAAATGGTCCAATATAGAACCATTAAGGATTTTTGGCTTGTCTTTCTATAGAACCCTACAACAGATTTTCCCTAGAGGAGTCTGAGTAGAACCAATATAGAAAGCTAATAACATTTTACTATCCAGCAATCCCCAGAGGAACCCTTTTTTATAAGAATGCATGTTGACATGAGACCTATACCCTTAGATGAAAAGGTTCCATCTAGCACCCTTAAAGGTGTGCTGGTTTGTTCCTCTGGGGGAACTCTTAAAGCCACTATGTACAAGTCTACAACAAAGGGTTAAGACCCTTAAAGGTTTTTCGATTTCTTTTTCTGGGGGAACCCTTAAAAGTACTATGTAGAAGTCTACAACAGAGGGTTAGTACCACTTTAGGGTTTTATTTGGTTTGTTCCTTTGGGGGAACCCTTAAAGGTACTATGTAGGAGTCTACAATAGAGGGTTAGTACCACTTTAGGGTTTTCTTTGGTTTGTTCCTTTAGGGGAACCCTTTAAGGTACTATGTAGAAGTCTACAACAGAGGGTTAGTACCAGTTTAGTGTTTTTTTTGGTTTGTTCCTTTGGGGGAACCCTTAAAGATACTATGTATTCCAAATACCCCTTGGATACTTTTTTCTAGTTGTGTACTCTAGAGTCTTCAATGCCACAAAAGAAGAAAAGAAGCAAAGGAGGACAAAGAAAGGTATATTCCTCATCTGCAGACTATGCTGACAAAGGTCTACTCGACCTGTCCTTCTTTAAGTAGGACACACATGCCTCACAGACGTCTCAGCCTAAGTGAAGGATTGCCATCTCCAGCTCAACTTGCGAGGGACAAAGCTTCTTGTCGTGCCAGCAATTCCTTCGACTCAATATTACATTATATCAAGCTTGACTCCTTGTTGTTACAATCAAGGTCGGACCAGCTAACCTTCAGAGTGTGTTATATTCAGGTGATCTCCTGATCTTACAGATTTGATCTTTATAATATCAAGAAAATCAGAAAAAAATCTGTTGGAATACGTGACAGGCACTTGGCAATTCACAGCTCAACTACTCACAGTTCTTGCACTTTTTGACCCTTTTAAGACTACCCAAATTTCCAGACATTCTATGTTTATTTTTCTTGGTATTTTTAAAGATCATTAACTGCAAGACAGATTCAGTATCTTGAGTTTTACTTTGCCAACTAATTATTCATACTTTCTCCAGAATGTTCTCTGAAATTTGAAACTTTTCCAACCTTTGCAGAGCTACTGAAGCAGTGTATTCCCACCTCATGTGAAAGTGGTCCTAGGATAGATTCCACATCATGTCCCGGAAAAATGGTAACTGAACATGAATGAACGAATGGACTCCCATTACTTGTTAGCTTCGTTAGCCCAGTAACTAACGTTATTATTAGGCAAGCTTTTTGGCCTGTTGTATAAGGATACGCATTGGCTTTCCAAACAATTGTTCCACCTAAAGAATGAATCTATGGAATCCGGGAAATCTTACTTCCAAGTATCATCACTTGGGAATGCATGACAAGTAAGCTATGGCTACTCTAGAACACTGCTATTGGTGTTTTGAGTGGAAATGATTATACCCAATAAATGGTTAACCGGAAGTATGCATGAGTCTGCATGAAAACACCTATTGTTATGTAACACCACTGTACTAGTGCTTTATACTACATTCCTCATGTTTCTTTTACTCCAGTCCATGTGTTTGTGACTCTCTCTGTATCTCCTATGTGCCTTTGATCAGTTGGTGGATATTTTGCTTTGCAGCTCTTGTATCATTGTCAGCTCATTTACCATATAGATATGTTTGGTTTGTATTCTGCCTCACTTGGAAGTTGCCTAGGATAAAAGCATCTCCCAAAGGGAATAACTATAAATGTAAATGCGCTTCCAGCTGAAAGGATGTTATTGTGGACCACACAGCATGTTTTGGCTCTCATGCCTTTCATAACCCCAGAGAAAGAATTACAAGATTGAAAGAAATTTCAGAACACACATGCACACAGAAACATGAACAAGACATAATGTAGATGAGGGGAAAACAGTGTCGATAAGCAAAGATGGCCATGCATTTACACCCATACACACATACACACACTCTCAGACCAGTTTCTTACCTCGTCTGACCAAAAAGGGTTTGGTGTAGTCCCAACTGTCGTTGTCGTTTCTGATGACGTTGAGGCGTGAGGGCTAAAATGAGGGAGGGAGAGAGAAAGCACAGCGGCAGTGCATGTGTGTTAGGCTCCACCGGTGGGTGTGTGTACGTGTGTGACTGTGTGTAAGTGTGTGCAGGAGTATGTGTGTGTGTGTGTGAGCGCTGCAGATTTACCCGAGCGTACTCGATTTTCAGTGTGCAGCAGCCGGCGTATATGTCGGCTCCGTTGAGGGCCGCTTTGGCCTTCTGGGCATTCTGGACCGATTCAAATGTGGAGGACAGCCAGTCAAGGAAAATCATAGCAAAGCCCAAGTCACTGCAGGCATCTGAGCATTTAGGACTCAATCCAGACAAAAACTAGGCATGAACTAACTAGTTATACACTTCTGCCTTCCATTTGAAAGGCAGTTAAAAAAAATAGACAGCATTTTTGGGTAGCAATTGCATACTCACAAAATATACCCAGTCAAAAGCTTTCTAAAAAATGTGAAAATGACATCTCTGCCAATGTTAGTGTGACATCTAGATCTTTTTTATTTTTCAGAGAAGCAGAAAAGACGACTATTATGGTTGTACACAAGCCGAAAGAAAATACATATATTTAGGGCTCTTTCACACCTCTATTTGCCGAGTCAGAATCAGAAAATTGATACTTTTGGTTTGTTTGTCCATAACTTATTATCGAATTTGGTGAAAATCAGAAAACCGGTCCAAAAAGCAAAAAATACGCTTTTTTCATATCTCATGAGCACTAGTTGATGCTGCTCCGAGACTGTGCAGGTACCCTTAAGTCATGATGGCTATGTTTAGTCTCAATACACCAAAGCGTTATGGAGATATAGGCTCACATCCATTTCGGCATGCTCATTGTCGAACTCGTTCGCACGTTATTCAAGAACGGTTTGACTAATCAACTTGAATTCCATATATTTTTGTCGGCATGGTCTGAAGATGGTCGGATTAGATTTTTATGAAAATCGGACGAATGGTCTAGGAGGAGTTTGAAAAAGTAAGTTTTCAAAGCATTACAAAATGGCAGACAGCAAGTTCGGCCGACCATGGCATAACTGATATCATTGTTCTCAGCATGACCCAAGGAATCTATCTTTTGACCACAAGGTGGCACTGTCCTTAAACTTTCTGAGTATCTTCAGGGTATGGTGCAGAAGACGTTCGGGAAATACAGCATTTTACGACTAAATTGGCCAACACCCAAAATGGTCGACATAGGAAAATTTCATATCATTTGCCTCAATGTGCCCCACAGAATCTAAAGAGATCAGATTCAGGATTTTAGGCCAAACCTTTCAGTAGTTATTTAGCAAAAAATACGATTTTTTTTTCATATCTCATGAGCACTAGGTGGCGCTGCTCCAAAACTGTGCAGATACCCTCAGGTCATGATGGCTATGACATACACTAAGTTTTGTATGAATATGCTAAAGAGTTACAGAGATATAGCCTGATGTCCATTTCGACATGCTCATCGTCAAATTCCTTTGCATATTATTTGAGAATGGTTTGACTAACCAACTTGAATTCAATAACTTTTTTCGGCATGGTCTGCTGATGATCGGATTTGAAAACCGGACAAATGGTCTAGGAGGAGTTTGAAAAAGTAGGTTTTAGAGAAAATTCAAAACTGTGGAAAAATTTTCATGATGGAAAATTATGTCAAAGGGCGCATTCGACCTTGCACAAGTCAAGGAATCTGAGGAAAAAAGAATTTTGTTTGCAGCCCTTACAGTTCAAAAGTTATTAGCATAAACATGAATGCAACTTTGAGCTGTTGGTGGTGCTAGAGAGTTTGAGATAGCAACTCCAAATTTGCTTTGGTAACGCTTCAGACTGTCCTCTATCTGTGTGCCCAATTTCATAACTTTCCTATGTATGGTTCTATGGGCTGCCATAGACTCATGAGCAGCAGAAGAAGAAGAAGCAGAATAATAAGAACACGAACGATTACAATAGGCGCCTACGCACCTGTAGTGCTTGGCCCCTAAAAAAGATATACTCTCAGCGCAAGCTCAAGTCTGTGAGTAAACATATGCGGGGGACAATAATCCGGAGACACAACAATGTGGGTTGCATGGTGGCCAGGCAAAGTCAAAGCCAAGGCTAGCTGTCTAAACATTTTGTGAGTCCATATGTTCAAGCCACTGTTCAGAGAAGCATATTAGCAAGCATGGAGGCAAAGCCAAGCAAGATGTCTTCATGTGCAATACTAAAGTCCCTTCTGCCTTTTGTCTAGTTTGATGGGCTGTAATATGGGAATGCTAGATATAGACTGCGGCACTAAAATCACTAATAAAGCTGAAATACCTCAGGATATTCACTATGTAATATCCATCCAAATACTCAGCTTTACTGAGCAGCTTTTGAAGCCACTGTGTAAATTAGGGCAAAATCAGAGAGTGCACTTTTGATGAGTAAACTACTTGCATGAGACACCGATGAGGAGAAACATCATAATAATGAGATTTTCTTTCTCCCTCAGCAAAAGTCATCTCCCAGTGAAGCTGAGTATTCCAGTATTTCATTCAATTCCAGAGCAGAAGTTATCTTGGGCAATCTTTTCAATCGCTAGTGCATGTTTTACATATAATCCTATCAGAAGTGGATGCAAGGTGAGTGGAATGTGGCCAAAAAAGCTTGTGGCATGTTTTGGTCACAGCAGAACCTCATATTTTTTAAAGTAGAGCCAACTGACATCAAGCATTTTTTTAAATTTCACAACCAATCAGTTCACAAGTTGGGGGCAAGTGAGAAAAAATAACATGGAGGTCAAGCTAGCTATCTAAAAAACGAGTCTAGTAAGTGAGTGAAAATAAGGAAATTTATGACAGGTTGAATCAAAAATATTTCATTGCCAATGTTGCAATGTAAGAAAAAATGTAACAAAATGTAAATGTAAATGTAACTCTGTTTTTGGGACATTCAGTGTGATGTCCCGCTCTAACTGTGGCATCATACAGTCAAGTTGTACAAGTAGCTCAAAGCTACAGAGAAGACAAACAACATGCTCATTCATGCTGCACATAATTAAACAAATCAAAAAGCAAAAAAATGTTAGCTGAGGGGTGTGTAGGGCTGAAAATGTACTCATAAAACATTGTCCAGCTGTCTAAAGAACCATAAAGGAAAGAATTTAACTGAATTCATAGCCATTGTTACATTTAGCTAGTTATGCAACAGATGTAAGTTGCTAATCAGTTAGCTAGCTAGCTATGCTGGTTAGCTCACCCTTTAATATTGTTTTATTCTAACTGAGAAGCTAACAATTGCTCAACTCATCTCAAGAGCTAAACAATCTCTATTTCATCTTGATTACTGATAATAATAAATCTAAAAAATAATAAATCTAGCCTAGATAGAATGCTAGGCTAGTTAGTTAGTCAATTATTAGCTAGGACCGGAAAGAGCATTACAGGTTGTGTGACATGTGAGGCCTTTTTTTTTTATCATATTAGCACAACAGGTGCTCTGGGCAGCATTTTTTCAGAAAAAAAATTAATAAATAAAAAAAACCCAAGTGTGAAAGCCCCCTTTAGCCATGCTTAGGTCATGTGAGCTATTTTTTTAAAGACTGGTTGCCAAATGACTTGACATTCCAGAGTTCACTCATACCCAGTGCTAGCCCCATTTACTGATGGCCCGTGCGCTGGAGAGAATCTCATGCTAATGAAGCTGGGAGCTGCATGTGATAAGCATGTGACTGCATTTCATTGTACTAGTACTTGTACTTGTACAATGACAGTAAAGTTGAATATTATCTAATAAGATGATGTCTGTGTAAGTGCACGGGCTGGAAGTGTGTCTATAAATGTCCAAATTTTAATGTATACGCTTTATTTTCACACAAACTCAACTCCCTGTTACTGATCCTCCTGTGTGCTTCTTTCCAGTAAGGATATTCCACCATGGCCTGAATTCCGTTGCGCTTGAAGATGACGATGCGTAGCACGTTGCCGATAGGGTTGCACACTGTGTATAAAACATCCTGTAACATGAAACAGAAGAGTGTCCCAATTCAGAAAGAAGTACTTGATACATAATCATCTACAAAGTGCGCTTCCATAAATCACAGTGCGGACTGAGTAGAAATAAATTGCATTGGATTCAGAACAACAAAGCATCTCATCATCTTATTAATCAAGCCTGGTCACTTTTGATATGCAAATCTATTTCTATTGAACGCTCCACACCACTTAACCTAGCAGTACAGCAGGGCCTATTATCTAGTCTTGATTGTGTCTGTTCAGGAAACTGATCTATAAGAGAGACCTGCAGGGGCTTCGGCTGGTGGCTCCTGAAGCCGGAACTCACATAATGATAATCAATGAGGTTTCTTCTGACTAGCCATTAGTGAGATTAGTGCACTAGATGATTGTCATTGTTAGTACTCTTGTTTTTTTCAGCTCTCAGCGCTGGGCTTGAGATAAGGGACCGAGGTACGTTTCAAGGCTGTTTGTTATTGATTTGGTATTGCCGCTGTGACCCTGGTGATTTAGCAATGTGTTGGAGTTGAATGAGTGCAGCAGTCACGGTAACCGGGCACGATTCAAACGGATTCAAATTACCACACTAATGAGTCAACACACTTCTCAATTTCTGCCTCAGGTTTTTCACCTTGAGGAAATCGTTCAGTGTCATTCCACATCAATTTGGAGATTGTTCTTCCATCTTCGCCTTTGACACACAGATTAAAACATTCATCTTGTCACATCCTCCTTAGTCTTTCAGGTTAACTTTGTGTTTCAGAGCCTCTTTCACTGTGCAAAAATTCTAGACTTTTTCAAAGCAGAGTTTTCAGTTTTCTTTCAGCTTTTTTTAGACCTCTACAAGAACCATATGAGTATCATTATCCTTTTTTTTTCACTTTTTTGTCATTATACCTTTAATTGTTCACTTGCCAAAACATCAGGTTGTAGGTATTTTACTTGGTAAAGAAATCTGAATGAAAGGATTTAATTTGTTATGATCTATTAATGATGTGACTAAAGGCTCAGAATACAATGACACATTGATGCAAAAGATGATTTATTAAGTAACTGTGAGGTTGCATAGGAAGCTAGATGAATCTTTTTCACCTCTTTTTCACCGCCTTTTGTTTGAAAGATATTTGCTGAGAAGTAGATACTTGGACTATAGGACTTCTTGTTGTTATGGTAATGCTGGCACTAAATATCACTCATCAAATGAATGTAGTGTGACAGATTGTCAGGTTTAGGATACATGTAAACAGCTCTTTATAAAATCTGTGCAAGCAAACGTAACTTAGCATGACTACCTACATGGTGCATTTTACTGGATCATACTCACTGTAGTGATGGGGTAGAGTGGGTTCTGAATGGAGAGCAGCAGCACTTTGTTTCCACTGTTGGGGTCGTCTGCGTTTGTGGGCCGTGTGATGCGCTTGCTGGTGGAGTAGTTGAAATAGGCTTGCTGTCCTGCAATGTAGACGGCCTCTCTGGAGCCACAGCCCACACATCGGTCAGCGCTCTCTAGATCCTCAAACTCCACCAGCGCCTGCCTCTTAAACGGCATCATCATCACATAGCTGCAAGGAGAGATGGGATTCATTCTTTAACATAGTATTGTTTAATCCTCCTCTCTCTGTACATAAAACTGAATTTAATGCAATATGAAATGCACCAACTGGATCACATTTATTATAGGACCAATACTAATATTTGTCCAGATGGATTTTGGTGATGTGGCACTGGGATGATAAATGAAAGATCGCAGCAGTCCCTGAACTGTGAAAATTCATTTCTGTTCTTCTCTGTGCACCTCCATCATCAGAGTCAGAGCATTGCTTTGCATGACATACAAATCATTTTTGATTATAAGATTTGCATCAGCTGGCCATCCTCATGTTTAAGAGGTCGTAACATCAGACTCACTTGAGATGGGTTCTGACACTGAATGGTGTTTGGAAGCTCCAAATTCTTTTGGAGAACTGCACTGAAAAAGGTTGGGCTTTATCACTGTAGGTATAGCCCTTATGGAACATTAACATTATTGTTATCTCACAAACCAAATGGACTTTATGTGTTCTCCTTTGGAATCTGTCCTTGGAGTTTGTACTCTATTTTTATGGGCAAGTCCTTTATGTGAAATATACATCCTATTATGCAGAGCATATGGATTTTATTACATAACTTCATGTTTTAATTGGTGATTACTCAAAGTCCTTAATACCGCAGCGCTGTTGAATTCTCAAATCTGATTAGTCAGAAGGTGTTGATTAATTTTCTAGAACAGCAGTTCTGACAATAGCTCCAGCTGTAATTCAAATGACAGATTTTTATTAATGCGCTTGTTCTAATGCATTATCGTTTCTATAGTAACAGCTCATTCAGAGGGGCTTGTATGGTGGACAGGCAACCTAAATCTAACAAAGAAAAACATCTAATCGTTGATATGGTGAAGTTTTGTTCACGGAGATGTTAACATTTATGGAAGGAGTCTCCAGTGTAAGCACATTGTAACAGTCAATAAGTTTTCCGCCACAGGAAAGTCTTCAGGATAGAGGACTTTGTGCTTTCTGGTTTCTCAGTAATATGGCAAGAGAGAGAAACAAGAGAGGCTGGTACGGGAACTCTTTATAGCTGCTATAACATAAGTAATAACAGCAGGTAGCTTGTTTCATGGCTGTTCCACAACATTAAACGTAACTATAAATGGTTAAAAAAGCATGAGATGTTCTTTAATAAATTTCAGGAAAGTAACTGCATCACAACAATTAACACTAGTTAATTATTTTCCTATAATATCACACCGTGTTGTGTTTTATTCCTTACATGGGATCCTTCGGGATTTATGGAAAATTTTATGATTTGGGCTTCACGTGCATCCCAAAGACATGTTGGGCTTTAGGGGGAGGAGTATCAGGAATTTTCATGGGGTCCAGTGTACACAAAAAATATTTCACGTGATTGCAGCATCTTGTCTTGAAGCCTTATACGGGATGACTCATGAACTCCCACTGATAGCCCGTGGAAATCCTTTGGAAAGATTCCATAATGGTATAAATTTAGACCATTGCGAATGTGAAGATTAAATCATCACACCAAACTGAGATCATCTTTGAATCGACTACCATTCTTCTCCTCTTTAGACCAACGACTTTATTTCCTTCCTGTTTCTTGCCTTGCAGGCTTGTATTTAGTCTTGTATACGCTAACATTGTCTCGCTGCAGTCTCATGTTAACACGACAGTTCTGGGAAGGATCTACTGTGGCTTAAATACAATGTCACAGCCTACCACTTCCTATAAGACGTTCTCACAGAGTCCTTCGTTGATGTTCCTGCCGGCCTAAAAATACCCTAATGCGCTACTCTATTTCCACTCAGCTGCACCGGAAAGAAGCATCAGGCCTAATCCTGTGCCATCCGATACCCTACGAACATCATTATCACACACTGACCTTATCCAGCATATCTAATGGCAGCGGGAGAGCGATCATAACGTTTCATGATAAGGCATCTCACACAAGCTAAACTCTTTTCCTGTATATCTCCACCAATCCCCCAAAAACTATTAACTCCACTGTACTGCGACCTTCAGTTTGAAAAAGAGCTACATAAATTTTGTATATTCCAAACTCAGCAATATGAATTTTTTAAATGGAGGACTCATGAATTACCTTGAACACATCTAAAATTATGTTAAAATGTTTTACACATAAAAGGAGAGTTATTAAGTCTTTCACCGATCAAGTGTTCGCACAATTAAATATGGCTTTTATTGCATTAGTGAAGCCAGAGCTTCTCACCAATATTAATAACCCTAAAATAAAAACAGTGACTAAAGACTTCCTAGAACACTTACCCTTAGACAGAGAATGATCTCACTCATGCTGTCATGTTCTCTAAATACATACAATGGAGCATGTTGAAAGAGTAGCCAAAAATACATTTTACACAATGTCCTCTTTATCTCAAAGCAGCCAAGACATGATTTTTATCTGAAGCTTGCTTTTTTCATTTTGCACTGGAGCTGCAAAGCAACTTTAGCCCTATTCTAAAAAGTATAATGTTGTATACTTTGTACTAAGTTAATTAACTAAGTTAATTAACTTTTCTGTTACAGAAAAATAATCAACGATAAGGTGGTGTGATGTGGGGTTAATGTTGCCACACTGAAGTTGATTATTTTCCTAAGATACCACATTCTGTTTTATTCCTCTTATAACACAGCAAATTTGCCAACCATTACTATTTCTTTTATTAGTGAACGTCATACTTTATATCCATTTATAGTTACTTTTAATGTTGTCAAACATGTGAAACAAGTTAGCTCCTATCATCAGCCATAACTATCAAGTAAAAAATGGAGCTTGTGATGTTACCAAGAAACCAGAAACCCATCTGTCCTGAAGACTTTCCCATGGTGGAAAACCTACTAACTGTTACAAAGCACTTGAACTGGAGACTCCTTCCATAAACGTTAAATAAACATCTCCTTACCGAAGACTTCACCATATCAACATTTATTAGCCTTACTGTAGATTATGTGGATTGTCCACCACCTTCCACCAAGTACCTCAAAATGAGGTACCTCTTTTTTTTCCCCGCTGACACTCTAACTGACAGATCAGAGAGAAGAAGGCCATGACCTTGGCATAGCCTGGCTCTGAATGTTTGATTTCCTGAGCAGAAGCTGAATGCTGGTTTAAATCTAAAGCTTTCAAGGAAAAATTTGTCCTGTTGTTTGTTCGCTGGTTAGTTTCAGAAGTTAAGTGAACATTATTTATAGCATAATTAAAATGCTAAATTGTAAAATGCTAAAGTGCTGCACAATAAAATAAGGTTGATATGATTTGCAATTAACAGGGATTGAAATTTCTTCACCAAGTAAAATTTAAAAAAAAAGAAGCTGGTGAGGGAATGACCCTTTATAGCTGCTAGAACACAAGTGTCGTTAATAAATAAAAAATGTAATAGTTGGAAAATTGCTGTGTATAAGAGGAATAAAAACACTGAACATGCTATTATTGGAAAATAATCAACTCTGGGGTCATAACAGTAACTCAACATCCTGTTGTGTTTTCTTCCATACACAAAGCAGACTGACAGAAGAGAGGACAGATGAGTAGACATTTGGAGAGTATGTGAGGTGCAACTCATACGTTAAAGATATGAATCTTGATCCAATCATATGATCATAACGAGAGATCTTACAAAAAGAGGTGAATTGTGTCTGTATATTATATCAGTTTACACACTTGTGCTCCACTTTACAGTAATTCACGAAAATCTCTGAAAAGAGTTTGTTTTAGATTAACCCTGTTTATCACTGCACTATAGCCACTGTCTTCATCACAACCCTATTAAGACTTCATTGGTATTGACTGCATCCAGGAGACGGCAACTTCAAAGTGCAAGAAATATCTTTGATTATATCAGTCACTAATTTTAAAGCTTTAGTTTAAATGATTTCTGGTTACCTTTCGCTCAACATCTCATATCAGTATTTAAATATGATGAAGATTTATTCCCTTATTTCTATCTATAATTTATTCGCCTACGCTGCATGTGATCTATTTGATCCCTCTGATTTCTTTGATCTCACAGTTGCATTTGATCAAATTGATCTCTGTGATCCCATTGATCTCTTTGATCTCTTTGATCAAATTGATCTATCTGATCTCACTGATCTGTTTGCCCTCATCAATCTTATTGATCTCATTGATCTATTTGACCCAAGTGATCTCACTGATGTATTTTATCTCACTCATCTCTTTTATCTTATTGATGTGTTTGACCCAACTGACCGCATTGATCCTACTGATCTATTTGTTCCCACTGATCTCATTAATCTATTTGATCCTATTGATCTCACTGATCTAGAATAGAATAGATTGATCTAAACTTTTTAAAAAAAATTTTACCAGATGTTTCCAAACTTCTCCAAGGCCTCCACCAGGTCAGCTTCCACCACTGACTCACACAGTCCCCGAACATGGACCACGGGGGACGGCGCAATCCTGTGGGTCTCATCCCCGTTATCCTGCAAACCAAGAAAGCACAGTGTTTAGGAGAGAAAGTGCAGAAATAACACAAGAATAGTGTAGGTTAGGTAGAGCAGCGGTTCTCAACTCCTCTTGCCTCAGGACCCACATTAATCATTCATGATTAAACTGCAACTGAAATTCAGTTTATCTTTCCAAACCTTCTAATTTATTTCACAATATGAACAGTGCAGTAACAGGCAAGGCCCTATTCATGCACTAAAACAAATTTTTTTATTTCATTTTAAACCCTACAAGGTCATACAAACAGATTAAATCCTCCAAAACAAAAACACTGCTTTTATGATCTTTACTTAAGACTGCAATAATATAATAATATTCCTATACGGAAGACCAGGGCATGCTCAAGTATTACAAACCAGACTCGCATTTCATTGGGAGAGAGAGAGAGAGAAAGAAAGAAAGAAAGAAACCAGGGAAAAAGGGAACGGGAAGTAGTAAGGAAACAGGGAAAGTGAGAGAGAAAAAGACAGAGCGGAAGGAAAGAAGGAAGGAAGAAAGGAAGGAAGGAAAAGGGTAATAGACAATGAGAAAACAGGAGGAAAGCAGAAAGAGAAAAAAGATTGTGTGAATGAGAGAAAATGTGAGTGAAAAAAGTGGGTGAATGAGAGAAAATGTCAGAAACAGAGCGGAAAAAAAGAGGAAAAGGCAAAAAATGAAGAAAAAAGCAAAACAATAATACAGGAATAGGGAAAGAGAAAGAAAAGTGATATATTTATATATTTTTCATTAGGTCTATTTTAATAGAATTTGTGCATCTCAGATGCAGGTTTTATAAACAGAAAGTCTTTTAATGCGACAGCTATTAATTCAGCTATTGAGAACGACAGCTGAGATACACGCTACACTTCATACTGTAACATCTCACTAGTATTTTCTGTCAGTGTGATCTCAGAGAGCATCTTCTGCAGGAGGTCAGGGTCCAGCAAAAACACGTCTCATGAGCTGAGGATAAAGGACAGAGATGGATATAAAGACCTCTGTGGACAGCTGGCAGCTTTGGAGCTTCATTGTGTACAAGCTGAACACAGAACCCAGGCAGAGAGAGAAACGTTCAGCACCGTCATGTAGGATGCCTTGTAACACTCTGAACATTAAGACCAGTGTGTAGCTTTGAGCTCCGAGATTTCGAAGTGAGAGACAGAAGGATACACGTTGCAATACAAGCAATGCAAAGCAACTGGTTATGTAAAGAAGTCCGAGCATGTGTGGTAGGAAAGAGAGTAAGCACTGAAATGAAAAGTGTATAGCAGGAATATGAAAACATTACATTTCCCATCATTACTGCACGCTTCACTACACCGCATGATTGAGTCACCGGTTTACAATCGCCATTGATCAGTGAAGTGACTCGTTTGAGTACGAGCATTTAAATGTTATTAACTCTACCAGCACTTCAACAGCAAAACCAGCTGTAATAATCTTTCCCAACAAAATGAGCCTTTCTTATTTAATTCTAAGGGTTAAAAAGGCATTCAAACATATAACACGAACTCCTGGTCCTCTAAAACCAAGTAGAGAAATAAATCATTTCTAATGTTTCCTTCCGAAAGCAATATGGAAATATTCCTACAGTGAATACCAGGACACACTCGAGGCTTAAATAATGATAATACCTAAACGAGAGGGAGGGAGGGGGGGAGGGAGGAGAGAAGTAAGAAAGAAAAGTAAGAAAAGAATAATAAAAAGTGACTATTGAGAAAGAACACCAGAAATGAAAACTAAACATCAGGAACTGCAAAAATGAAGGAAGGAAGAAAGGAAGGAAGGAAGGAAGGAAGGAAAAGAAAGATGAGGAATAAGAAAAGAAATAGAGGGAGGAAGAAGGCAAGTAAGAGAAGAATGAAAAAGTGAGAAAGAATACTAGAATATCGGGACATGAAAAAAGGAGGATGGAAGGAAGAAAGAAAGAAAGAAAGAAGGAAAGAAAGAAAGAAACAGCATCAGACTGAATGGAATAGTTCATCATGGTGGCAGTTACAAGCCTGTCTCTCTCTCTCTCTCTCTCTCTCTCTCTCTCTTTCTCTCTATCTATCTATCTATCTATCTATCTATCTATCTATCTCTCTCACGCTCTCTCTTCACTCCTCAGTTCTCAGCTCAGCCATCAACAAGCCACAAACCCCAGAGCGACTCTGAGGCAGGCATTTACGTCTCTGTGGACATGTAAGGCCGAGCTGCAGAGACGTGGACCACGGCATCACAACCTTTCTGTCACACACTTCTGCAATAATGTGTCTTAGAGCAGTCAGTAGTCTCACACACACACGCACACACACACGCACACAGGCTAAGCAAATCAGCACTGAGTCAGTTATATTTACAGCAGTGTGCTGGCTGTACTCGCTTTCATCCTTTTATGTCAAGGACATTTCATCTTCCTCTGCTACATAATTCAAAATTCAGCACAGTGCAAATTCCTAGACCACGGCGTAATACGTACATAGGCAACTTCGCAGGATACAGCAAATATTATATATTTATACCACAGCGCTGTTAAATTCTCGAGTCTGATTGGTCAGAAGGTGTTGATTAATTTTCTCTAACAGCAGGTCTGACAGGAGCACCGGCTGGAATTCAAACTGATCATTGATCATATGATGAAGTTTTCTGTAAGGAGATGTTTATTTAACAGTTCTGGAAGGAGCCTCCAGTGTCAGTGCTTTTCTGTCATGAGAAAGTCTTTAGGAACGAGGTCGTTGTACTTTCCAGTTTCTCAGAGACAACACAAGCTGTGCTAGTTTAGTCTTATTAACTTACAAACAGAGGCTGGTTAGGAAAGGAATGTTTATAACTGCTATAACATAAGTGATAACAGGAACTTGTTTGCACAACATTAACTATAAATGGATAAAAAAAACACCATGATGCGCTTTAATAACTAAAAATGGTAACTGTTGGCAAATTTCTGTGGTATAAGGGAAATAAAACATGTGCCATGTCAGGCTGCATATCACATCACATCGCCCCGTCGCTGCCATGTTGTGTTTTATTCCCTAGATAATCTCTATATTTGGAAAACTACCTGTACATCAGATGGTTTCATTTTCAGTCTCATGACTTTCTATATAACGTTGCCCCCTGCACCAGAAAAGATAACAATCTAACAATCTAGATGGGATAAAAAAACATTCTGAGCTATCTCTGAATTTAATGGTCTTGTGTGTATAAAAATGGGCCTATAAATGAGACCTGATGAAGTTATTATCCTCCAATTACTGAAGGGCACCAAAAGTCAAAATCTGAAAATGATAAAAATGACTCAGGCTCTACAGAATAAGATGAACCATTTTAATACCACTGAATAGCCTTTGGTGTGCTAATAGTATTACGGAGCTCCAGAATCACAGTTAAATAATGTCAAAATGTCTTCAGAAAATGGGTTTTGCAATAAAATCTGATTCAATACAACCTGAACCTTTCATGTGCAATGAAAATTTTCCTGGAAAATTTTAGATATTTGAATGTATTAGGTTTTATTTCATTTCTTAAAATTCAGGTAGGAGAAAATTCACCTTTGGCACCTTATTTCATAATATTTCATGATATTTATAACAACTATATTTATTATATTACACTTTTATTTATTAATCGTGTTAATATTACTATATATAAAATGTGTCATAATTATTATATTGTATAATTAATATGGCATAATATATAAATACAATTATCATCATAATAAAGTTAGTGTGCAATTTCCTCACATTTTCACTAGTTCTCATTTCTAAGTCATGTAATGTAATTATTGGAAATTTTCATCGCAAACTTGTAGATATTTGAATGTATTAGGTTTTAATTCCTTTCTTAAAATTCAGCTGGTAGAAAATTCACCTTAAGAAATTCAAGCTATGAAGAATTTGGCACCTTATTTCACAAAGGGTGTGTAAACATTTAGTATATTTGAGGAATTAGCTTAATATTTCTAATAATTCTATAATAAATCTTGTTGATTAGAATATAATTCTTCTGGTATAATTAAATGAATAGAATGATTACTATAATAATTATTATATTTATTAGGACAGCTAAAAGTAGTAGTTCACATGGTACAGTGTGTATCCTAGTGTACTACTTGTACTCTCAAAGACATGCTAGTGTATTAAAGGTATAAAGTAAGTAAAAGTTAGTGTGTACTTTCCTCTAAGTTTGCTTTAGCATGCTCGCAGTAAACTTGGATGAACTTGTGCTTAATGATATACAAGTTTTTCACACAGTAACTTGGAGAAACAACGTATTAACTTGAGAATTTTTACTGAACCGAATCACCATCACAAAGCCTGAAACATTCGTTTCACAAGCTGACTGTCTGTTATTAATCACCATTATTTTTTTTCTCAGTTTCATCTCCCACCATGATACATTTTAAATCTACATCAACTGTTTTAAGTAGTGACAGCAAAACGATGACTATCCTGCACTCCATCATCATTACTGTCACCGTCAATGGCAACTCATGCATTTTGTTTCCATAGAGACGTTCACACTGGCACAGTGATCCTCTGATGATAAAGTCCTTGCTGGGTTGAAATAAAACAGAAATATGGAGATGAGAAATGAGACCCGTCGTTTTCATCATGTACAGACTCAGGATTGTGTGCTCTTTCTGAAAACCCCAGATGTTTTTAGTCGAATAACCACGACCTTCATTTTTATAACCTGTATTTCTATGACCTAAATTTTCACAAGCACGTCTGTAAGTTTTTTTTTTAAGAGTTGAAATGAGGCAAAAGGTACAACGTGCAGAAAAAAGTTCTTCTTAAGTTAAAGAAGATGGGGTATTATGATGCGGTATACTACCCCAGAAGGGGTATTATGATGGGGTATACTACCCCAGAAGGGGTATTATGTCAAAATTTGAAATAAAAGTGAAACTAAAGTCAAAATTATAATTAAATAAATTTTTTTTTTAAAAAGTGCATTTACAAATAAAAATAGCACTGATCTGAAATGGTGGATCGGATATCCGAGAAAAAAAGTACGGATTTGATCCGATCCTGTAACAAATGGAAAAGATTCGAATTGGATTTGGAAAAGACTTTTAAACTGTAACTGTTTACAGATAGAGACTATATTTTTTATAATGGATTTTTATTATATTTACACTTAATACTATATTACATTTGCAGTGTAGGTCATTTCTGTGTGAAAGCTGCAGTTATGTGCAAGTCATGCTGTATTTTTTTCATCATTTTAAGTCATTTCAAAATCATTTTAAAGCTTAGTATCTTTAAAGAAAAAAAATACTGGATGGTTATCGATATCGGCTGATTTAGAAGTAAAAAGTTAATGATTTAATATGAAACTAATATTAGCTGGAAAATTTAAGAAGATTAAGCTTAGGTTTAGGGGCAGGGCATGATCTGGATTTGTCATCGTTGAAGCATTTGCACTTGAGCAATCATTGCATAAACCCGAGCACTACTATTCCACTTTATTCACTGTGACCAATCAGTGTAGTCTACCGAGGAAAAAAAATGGTACAAACAATGTGCAAAAGCTGTGAGTGAATTTTAAAATAATCCAAACACAGCGAGAAGCAACAAATTTGTCCAAAACAAATGTTAAATATTATGTCCTGAATATTAATTACTAATTACCACTCAACGAGGCGAGTGAGGCCTGGCTACACACGGTTTGCTGTTAAGATTTAGGATTTTTTTGTCAGTTTTTAGTTCGAGGATTTTGAGTCAGGTCATGCCTGCAGGGTTTTTTTTCACTGCCAGAAGAGAGAGGAGTCTCTTAAAATTCATCGCCCTGCTCTCCGGCCTGAAATGCAGTGTGAATTTTGCTATGGAGAGGAGAAGTTGCTCTTGTTTTTGTCTGTAGCTCTTCTCAATCCTCCCACTTCTCTCTATCAAATCTCAGCTCAGGCTCTAGTTCAAAATGAGGAGTGGATCCACATCTCGTTCGTCCTTACAGCACACCAGAGACTCAGTGAACTGTTGCAACAAACACAGCCCAGAACATTCCCTCATTTCTCAGTCTTTCTGTCGTCAGCTCTGTCGCTCTCTCTCCCTGTTGCTCTCTCTGTCATTCTCTCTGTATGCCTTGAGTCTATAGTTTTCAAAATGCCAAAAGCATCCCTAGTACATAAAGCCAGTCATTTTTACACCCTAACTCACTTTCTTTTATTATTTACTTACAGGATGAAACGTAACCTGAAAGGATTCAGCAACAAAAAAGATGGATTTTTCTTGGATTCTGTAGATTTTTTTTGATGACACCCCCAAACAGTCAAAATAGAATTTCATGGAATTCTGTCAAAAACAGTATTCACCTGCATTAAGGGTGCATAGTTTACATAGTTTTATGGATAAAATTATTACATAGCCAAAGTCAAAACTACCTAAAATAATTGTGTGGATGTTCCTCCTTCGAAGGCTGAGAAAATGCCTTTGTTTTGTTTTTAATTTTTGAGGCAATATAAATATATTTAACATTATGTTTTAGGAATAAGTGATATTCTCGAGAGATGATAAGATAACTGTTTATCTTCTTTCTGACTTATGATGTGTGTAGTTAATGGGGTTAGGGTAAACAAATAAAAGTAAAATATTTAAATGAATATTTGGTTATTTTCTTTTCCCAATCTGTATGGAAGATAATGATGGAAAATCTGAAGAAAAAATTCTGAAAATTGAGAGCTGGAAGCAAAAAATCACTACATTTCTTTAAAACGGAAAAAGAACGTCAAATGTGGAGCGTAATGAAGCACACACAGTGCATATCTGTAAACGTGCACTTGCGTTCTTTGCTCGTTTGCTTGCAAAAGCACGCTTGCATCCCTGTGCATCTGCACCAGCCTGAACCTCACCATGTTAACACATTCTCTTGGGTAACTCGACTGTTCGCAAACATAATTTTACCACTGGCACTTTTATTAATCCCTCTTTTCTCCCTTCTCTTTCTTTCTTCAGCGGAGGAATGGAGTTATGACGGCAAGCAGCAGTGTCTCGCGGCGAGCCTGGCTCTTCTTCCCATTAATCCACCGTATAATCCACTGCAGCTCGCTCGGCCGATAAGGAGCAATGTCAGACGAGGTTAACAGACTCCCCCTCATCACATTACCCCCCCACACACAAATAGAGGGAGGAAATGAAAGGATGAAAGAGGGATGGTTGAAGGGAGAGAGAGAGAGACTGTGTCACGAGAAGGCTGAATGGAAGCGAATAAATAGGACGATAAATATTAGAAGATGAAAGGCCAAGGCAACAGCATCGGCCCACACTAGCACCTTCATAAAATGAGCAAATTGCATTGAGAGAGAAAGGGAACGATAAAGAGATGTGTAGATATGTTTCACTTCACAGGACAAAAAGTAAAATTTGCTGCAGTTAATCAGGACTGAGTTTGGAGGCCATTAAGTGGAAGTTGATTAGTTCGGACCACAGCAATCAGAGCTCCAGAGCACTAAAATAACTTTATTTATGCTGAGCAAAATTCATTACTGCTGCATTCTCTCTAATGATCTTTAAAAAAAAAAAAAAAAAACATCACAATACAACACTGTGCTCAGCCAGACTAACCTTACTACACTAACGCAAATGTAATATTACAGAAATTAATATTGGAGAGATTTCTGAGTCTGGGGGATAGATGTACTAACCTGTTTGCACGTGTAATTAGGCGGCATACTGCAAGTACCCTTGTGTGTTATGTGCAAAACTGACGTACGAGCACACACGAGCAATTTAAGCAGCGTGCATTCGGCAATAACCCGAGTGCCCTTCTCAATATTCCATTACACTAAAACTTTGGGAAATTACTGACAGCCAGTTTTGCATGAGACTTTATAATATTACCTGACTTTGTTGAAAGAATTCTTTAGGGAAACTACATCTTTTAGTACTGCTCTTTAGTAAAGCATTTGGGATGCTTTTGTCATGCAGATCTGGCAACCCTGGTCATACCACATACCACACACATCAGGAACACGTACATAAATTTCCTCACATCCAACAAAAAACTCAACACATTCAACAGGACTTTTGTTACAACTGTTTTAGAATTAGTTACCAATCTTGACATTTTTTTTTAAAGATCTTTGACAGTTTCATAGAAAATGATTCAAATAGGATCCTAGAAATGGGGGAAATTAAATGTTTTTTTCTATTTTTATATTTTCAAATTATATTCTTATAAAACCACAAGTAAAGTTCTGTTTTTCTTTCTAAACCTCCAGTATTCAAAAGGCTGTCACTGAGCAACGGAAACGGAGCAACAGAAACGGGATCCTGATTGGTTAATCATTTTTTTGCGCAACAACATTGCAAAACATGTTATTTTACCTAAGTGTATAGACCTATTCAGCTGTGTCATGTGTGTTATGATAACTTCCTAAAAAATTAACATTGAGCAAGTCATTAGAAGCGGTTTCTGTGGCTACTAAACATGTGTGTAGCTCTTCGCAATAAAGTCAAACTAGTATGGATTTAATAGTATGGAATTTTTAATAAACACTTATTGAACTATATCAGTTATAACCCTGATTTTAGAGAGAGGATTCACAGAGCAAGCTGAATGAATGCTTGATTATGAGAGAAGCGATGAATGGCACAATTGCTGAACGTCATGCTGCACCTCAGTTCTCAGAAAGTCAGAGGCCTAATGATAATTTAACAGTGTACTTGTCTGTGCTCCGCTATTTTTATTTTTTTTTTTACTTCCTCTGGTTTTACAAGCTGATTCATTGCTTACTTCAGAGTCAAAAACAATGTGGTCTGTCGCTTATCTGAAGATAGTCGTGGCCATTAGCGAAGATGTGCAGGAGTCCACGAAGTACCTGAGCGATGCTGCACTTCAAACGAAACCAAAAAAAATAAATTAACCTCCACTGCTGTTTGTAAAATTACATCCAAATAATGTTATGTTGGATATATCTGACTGATGGTTTTTAAAGTGTTTCTTAATCTGAGCTTGAAAAAACTATGTGATGTATAAAAGCCCAGACAGAAGTAGCTCATCGTGTTTAGAGGGAAAAAAAAAACCCTATGACTGCAAGTGGTGATCTGCGGGGCCCAAGCACTCTTCACAAGTAATGTTTCACGTAACTTGCCGAGAACTATCCACTGCGGATGGAGGTTCTTGTGAAGAGTGCTTGGACCCCGTATTATTAATTTTTTTCAAAGCAGGCTTTTATACATGACATAATTTTATTGTTTTATGATGGTAGCTCAGTACAAACCCTGTGAAATGCTGGTTGATGGTGGCCATGTTTTTTTTTACTGTAACTCAGTCATCATTAGAAATCCAATTACAGAATAGCAGAATGATATAGTACACCAATATGTCTGAGTGTCACTTTTTTAGTAATAATTAACATGAAATTATCTTAGTAATCATAACATACAGCCAAAAGTATTAACCTTTTAGTTAAGGTTCAAGAAATGGTTTCGAGGTCCTGTAAATCCTGAAGAATTAGAAAATCTAAGTAAGAAATGGGTGTAAGTGAGCAGAGAAATGTTTGACTTGTTATTTTCATTGGAAAAATTGTATTTCATTGGAAATATACTGTAGCTCCAACTGGAAAAGGCCACTCTGGATCACTCAATTAGACATTTGTAGCATTCAACATACTATACTATAACAGTCTCATATCAACTGTAAGACAAATCTCAGCTTAAGGTAACTGACAGTTTTACAGTAACATACAGTCTTAGAGTAATGTACAGTTTTACTCTTCTTTAATAAAGCTCTCATTTAGAGTCTCATCAGAATCTGAAAGTGGGTTAAGTATTTAAAGAGACACTTGTTCAAGTTTTTCCCTTATTTAATACCAATAGTGAGTAAACTGTAATAAAACATTTAAAAACATGTTTAAGAAGTTTTGGCTGGCAGTGTATATGCAAGTCATTACAGGTTTTACTTTACAGATAATATATTTACTGTATTTCAAAACCTCCCGGGTCCAACAGGATGTAGAAGAAAGGCCATGCGAAACTTCTGATGCTGTACATCAAACCACAGCACAAGCAGCAGTGCAGACCAGGGCAGGAAATTGACACACCTTTTACAGCTATTTACACTCTTTCACATCGCACAAAAAAGTTCTACAAAGTTTCTACATTTTCCTGAGAACAAACAGACGAATCTCGAGTGTTTCTGCATGGCATGTATTAGTAGCTTTAGTAGTTTTAGTTAGTAGCCTAAATGTTCAAGAAAAGCATGTGCTTCTGTTTTCAGGGTTTTTTTTGTTTTTTATTTACAGCATTTACAATATGGGTCAGAAATGCAACCATCAACATTTCAATTTTGGGCCAAATGTGGCCCAGCGTTTCGGTCTCCACACTGTGTATAGTGGAATCTGTCAGGTTTTCTAAATGTGATGCCTGCCACAGATCTTGGGTGTTTCCCTTCCTGTTTGACTTTGCAACGACACAATTTGGCCAAGATGCGACAACCAGCCGATGATCAGAGAGACGGTTCAGTTAAGATGGCTGAGGTGGTTTGGGCACGTCTGCCGAACGAACACCAATCGGATACCATATCAGCGTCTCTGGCAGAAACGACCAGCAGACTAGAAGGTGCAATGATCTGCGCCAAAGAGGACATGGTCCAAGCAAATGGAGGAGGACCTGAAAAACTACCCACTCAAGTCTCCACAACGCCAAGGCCATTGCCATGGATCGTACAAGACAGAAAGGCATCATGAGTGAAGTTCGAAATCCAGAGGCACCCACAGCAGCGTACCGCCTCCATAGGTAACCCCGCCCGCCGTGTTGCCAGCTAGGAACCAAAGAAGAAGAAGAAGAAGATCTTTCACTGTCAACCATGTTGGAATGGGAGAAGCAACACTTCATGAAGTAATGATGCATTTGACTAATGGTTGTTAACTTATGATTTCCATCCTCCGACTAGGAAAAAACAACTCAGGGATGGTCACCTCAATTCCGAGTTCAATAAGTGACTTCAAATTAACATCAGCAGTAAACAAATTAGTACCAGTGGCGTAGGGTAGGGGCACACGACGCACGAAAAAATAAAAACCCAACTGAAGTTTAATTAGTATGCAGCTGGAACACGATCATTAGCGAGAAGAAGAAAAAAAAAAAACATGTTTTGATCACAGCTAAAGATACTTCATGTACTATAGACCTTTTTCCACACTTCCGTGTTACAAATGCAGAAGTACTAGTGTTTCAAAACATCCAGGTACTGAAGTAATGAACAATGGCAGCAAATACAACTTGCAATCACTGCAGCAGCAAACATCCATACTTGAGCTTTTACTCAATTCCCATCCATGTTCTTGTGAGAAAAAAAATGGCACTGGGATGAGAGTGAACATTTTGAGATTTTAAGAGGCAGCATGTACGTTTGTAGCCAGCATGGTCTGATAGGGCCCCTGGAATTTTGCATAACTCCACTGAGTAGCACTTTATACTGATATGCTGTATATACAAGTACAGCTGAGGTCAAAAGTTTACATCCCCCTTTCAGAATCTGCAAAATGTTAATTATTTTACCAAAATAAGAGGGATCATACAAAATGCATGTTATTGTTTATTTAGTGCTGACTTGAATAAGATATTTCACATAAAAGAGGCTTACATATAGTCCACAAGAGAAAATAATAGTTGAATTTCTAAAAATGACCCCGTTCAAAAGTTTACATCCCCTTGATTCTTAATACTGCGTTGTTACCTGAATGATCCACAGCTGTGTTTTTTTGTTTAGTGATAGTTGTTCATGAGTCCCTTGTTTGTCCTGAACAGTTAAACTGCCTGCTGTTCTTCAGAAAAATCCTTCAGGTCCCACAAATTCTTTGGTTTTCCAGCATTTTTGTGTATTTGAACCCTTTCCAACAATGACTGTATGATTTTGAGATCCATCTTTTGACACTGAGGACAACTGAGGGACTCATATGCAACTATTACAGAAGGTTCAAACGCTCACTGATGCTCCAGAAGGAAAAACCATGCATTAAGAACCGGGGCGTGAAAACTTTTGAACAGAATGGAGGTGTGTACATTTTTCTTATTTTGCCTAAATATCATATTTTGTCATTTAGTACTGCCCTTCAGAGGCTACAGAAGATAGTTACATGTTTCCCAGAAGACAAAATAAGTTAAATTTACCCTGATCTTCAAATTCAAAAAATCTTTCACCCCGTATGTGTTTTTTTTTCCCCCCACACTTTGTAGCTTGAAAATACGGAGGTTGAAAATGATGTAATTCTGAGCTCTGACTTCCCATTTCTGAGGTAAATAGATTGCAGGATAAGAAAAAAAGGTATAATGGTGTATGTAGTATTGGAGTGGTTTGGAGATGATTTACATTTTATATATCTTTTAAAAAAAATTCCTTATTTATGTATCTTTAAAAATCCTTAAACTAATGGTCTATGAGTGTATTACACCATACAAAACAGGGTTATACTGTAGTATGTGAAAATTGTGGGAAATGAATCCTGTCCAGAGTTGACGAGTATGTTCTGTAATACATGGTAGTAGTTTGTTCTTTATCTTCTTTAGAGTAGATGTTTCGTTTGTAATTTGTTCCAATATAAAATTTTATTTCAACATCATGGATGGAAAGTTCAACTTCTTTCTTTCTGTTGCGTCCTTGGAGGTATCACTGGTGTGCTTTTGTCTCTTAAACCTTTTCATTGGACACCTTGTTCATCTGCTATCAAGGAGGCCCTTGTGTCTGTTTAGTAAATCACAACTATGAGTTTTTAATGCTACAATAAATTTTGCTGATTCTAAAACACAAAGGTAATGCAAAGAGTTGAGACTCTGGGTTTGTGGATAGTAATCCATCACCTTTGAAAAACAGTAAAAAGATAGTAAACAGTACCCACTGTCGTGGAAGAGAGAAGTGGACTCCTTTCTGATTCACTTCCTCTGTGTCACTGTAATGTGTCAGAGTCACACATGCAAAATGCAGAAGTGTGACCTGCAGCCTTCTGATTTACAAACACTCCAAAGAATCATCTCAGTGCCGGAAATTTCTAAACAGCCACTCGTTACACATTACGGCCTACTGAATTACCGTTTAAACATGAACGTGCTCATTGAACACGATGATGTTACGATGTGCTGGAGAAAAACAAATTAGTGTCTTAAGCAGACTTAAATTTTCAATACAAAACCCTCGTTAACATAATAAGCTTCCTGAAAATCTGCTCTCATCAAACTTTTCATCACCTTGCCTATCATTTGCGCACTTCCAGTAGCTCATTCTGATTCAAACCAGCATTCTGTGGTCGGAAAAATCAACCGAGTCGCTCTAAAACATCAACATCAAGCTGACTGGCACCTGAAGCTTCTGCAGAAGCAAACATGCAACAGCACTAAGTATGACCTTATTTCCGGCAGATGCACAAGTAAACGTGCTAAAATCCTACTTTACTTAGGGAAGACACACTCACAGACACAGACACACAGGCACATACACACACAGACACACAGACACACACACACACAGACATGTAAACAAAAACAAGAGACCACTCCGGGAAACTCAGATTTGTAAGCCATGAGTCTAGTCTGCTGTCGCATGATCAAAGGATGAAAAGACTGTGTGTGTGTGTGTGTATGTGTGTGTGCGACAGAGAGAGAAATGACGCACAGCATAAACAAAAAAAACAGAGACCACCCCAAGAACCTCAAATTAGAAAGTCATGATCTAGCCTGAATTTTGTCACATGGTTAGTGAGCACTTCAGAGACTCAGATCAAAAGATTGCATGTGTGTGTGTATGAGATTTTATATCTTGGTGGGGCCAAAATGTCCCTACAAGGACAGGAACATCTAACAGTTATGACCAAAAACTGCAGTTTTTATTTCAAAAAACTAAAAGAGCCAAAATGTTTCCTTTTGGTTGCTGAGGTTAAGGGTAAGTGTAGCATAGCATTAATTAGCTGCATTGATATTTATGTCAATAGAAGGTCCTCACAAGGATAGTAATAAGAAAGTGTGTGTGTGTATGTGTATGCTTATGCAATACTGATGAATGACTAACAGGATGTCAGTGTAGGTGGAGGGATGGGGGTCGACCTTCATTCAGCTCATCATTTTATCTTAATCACTCGGTTCTATGGCAGGCTGCAGTGCAATAGAACAGCAACGCGTAGTCTGTGGCATCCTCACGCAGACGTCGCAGCCGTTACCTACTACGCTTATTCAAAAGATACTACGGTCACAAGAAAGTCAAGACCACAAAGATACAAAGACTCCAGATTTCAGAGAAACTAAATAAAATCTACGGGCCGTATCCAGAGTGGAGTTAAGTGTGTGTGGTGAGGATTTAATACGTTGGTATTTAATACATTGGTGTTCAGACCTCAGACATAACTACAGAATGCAGTTATACTATTAATGAGATTCTGACTTTGAACATTTTTCTTGCACACTACGAGCTTGAACAAGGAACAGTATTAAATGCAGCACCACTGTCTGTATAGTTTGATGAAACCCCAATATGTCACACTGAAATTTATGTTCTGGGCTGTAAATACACTCAAAACAACTATTGAATGCCATTTGAGGCACATATTAAATATGTACTACATAACTATAACACTACTGATTAATTACTTAAGAGTAGCGTCCACTTAAAGTTGAATTTTTTCGCAAAGTGTCATAAAGATAAGATAAGATTCCTTTATAGTCGTTGCATAGATAAGAAATTCGGCACTCCAGCCAAAATGCACTTAAAACGTAATACCACACAAAACACAAAATAATAAAAAGAAACAAATAACAGCCTGCATCCTGCACATACATTACAATTTCATGACCTTGATTTAGTATCTCATGTGCTCCTGATGCTTAATTAACTCCTGATAAGCAATATTTAAAAAATAAAAATAAAAAGCAAAATAATAGGAAGTGCTGGATCAAGTGCTATTTTATAAGCTGCAGCAAAATGAGGGTAGAAGCAGTTTTGTTCAGATGAACCAAATTAGCAAGGATTAACGTGAAACAATTACAACTAGGACTATTCTGGCAAACTAGACAACTATTAGATGTTAGACTTCAAAACTTGTCATCTTCTCATTTATAAATCTTTCATAAATAAAGTTTTTTTTAATTTTTTCATTTTTTAAATTGTCTGTTGCTTTAATGTCACATTACATTACATTTGACGGCAAATTTACTATTTTTTTTTTAGTTTAAAGGCGAGGGCTTGTGTTTAAAGGTTGTGGTCTAGATGCGATTAAGAAACCCCATGTTGGATGCTTCTTCTAAAGAAAAATCTAGAAACTTTGGAAGCGTGAACTGCATGTAGATGATTTTATTAATCTGAATAGGCTGGAGAGAAAATCAGCTTAAGTACCTGCGTCAACCAATTCTGAATTAATGATGTAAATATTGACGTCACCAACTCTGAATACAGCCAATACAGCCTATAACATAAGCTATATAAACTTTTACTGTATTTATATGTATTATTTTAATTTATTTGTTATGCTACAGTACATTTACAGAATGCATTAGGTTGTTCACACAATAAAGGTTACAATGTGTGTTTAAATTTAACAATGCTTGGCAACACACTTGTTTTGTTGAAGAAAACCTAGACGAGGGGGAAGAGTTTGGTCCTCAAACAGCCACAGGGAAAGTCGTGCTCTGTCCCAAACCAAAAAATATGTCCTTGTTCAAGGTTGGGGAGCTCTAGGGGGCTTCAGATGCCATGCAGAACACAGGAAGACTTTATCTCAACACCGGGGCAGCATCACCCCCTCACCCCCCAACCCCCCATTCCCCAAACCCTTTACACCCCCCCCCCCACCACCACCCTCATCCTGTTCACTGTCACTATGGAAACAGGTCTTTCTGGCTTCAAGCGTTGGATGATTAAGGACGTAGGGTGAGGAGACGGTGGGAGGACACACGAAAGTGGTGACGTGTGTGTATGCGTCTGTGTGTGTGTGTGATTGAGTAATGACCCCCATTTTGCATCTCCACTCATCCGCATTTGATAGTTTAAGAATGCTGATTGTGAGGTGAATGGATGGACACAGGTGCAGGTTTATGGTTTTTATCAAAACCACTCAGGCAAAGAGAATAAAATGGCTTGGCAGTACTCAGAATGAGAGGCAGGCTAAGGGTCTGCATTGCCTGCAAGGGTTAATGAGCTAACAACAAGCAGGCAAAGGTTAAGACAAAGAGGCACACATTTGCGTAATGATGTGTCATATGAAACCAAATCAACCCAAATAGCAAACGGGAGAATACGTTAGAAAAACCCAAGAACACACAGCAGCTAATCATAGTTATCATGGTTTCATTTGGATGTTAGAGTTTCTTGAATAAAATATAGGTAAAAATAACTGCAACGACGTTGTGAATGTTGAGTCCCTGACCTGCTTCCTGAATCTGAACAGGGAAAATCCCCCATGTGCTGGTGTATGTGAGTATTTCAGGGCATCACTGACAACTAAAGACTGCGACTTGATACTCTTTATGAACATTTGATTAAGTATGCAAACTCGGCTTGTTAATGCGGCGTAATGTTCTGACCATTCTCTAATCATGAATAAAGAAGCAGTACATAAGTAGTGCTACAGCACGACCATGACCTGATATTCTTCATAAATGCTTAATAGTCGTATCTAAGAGGTGAGCAATATGACCAAAAGGTTATAATTAGATACACGATGTACTGTAAATTCAGTAGCAGTACCACGCTTTAAAAGCTGGGAAAACTGAGAAGTCAGTGCTTTTTTATTGATTTACTATAATTTTACTGAACATCTACAAAAGGTATTTTAAAAGAAAAGGAAAAGGAGGGAAAATAATATAATAATAATTGGTATAAAAAATAAACTTTAACATCCAATCAGCTCACAAACTCGTGTCAGTTACAATGGAGTTGGTCAGCTCAACGTTACGTCAGCACTAGTTTCACAACATTTCATTAATAAACACAGCCAAGAACCGCCTACTTTCATACAGAGAAGTGAAAATAAAACTGACTGGTACAGCAGATGACCAATCACAGATTTCTCCTCTGGCCCCATCCAGGAGTTTCAATTCCTCATTCAAGCAAAACTTGTTACAGGCGTCTGTTAACATTTTTTTTTAATCCAGTGACAAAAATGCATCTTGCTCCAAAATTCTCACCGTGTCATTTTTTTGCGTTCGAAATCAAAACACGGAAATGCAGAGAGCCAGTCAGATTGCAACCATGAAGATCCTGAAGACTGTGGCCAGAAAAGTGTACAAAAAATATCAGATGCTCGTATCCCATGTGAGGAGCATCTGAGCCTGAGATTACACAGCCCTGGTCTTATCAAGTCTGATGTTGTGGCCCTGAATATAGACGTGAAAATGCCTGTGGCTATTTGTTATTTCTGTGTAACACCGAAAGGAAAAGGAGAGGAGTGTGCTGCAAGTGGGAGGTTTAACGCAAAGCTGTAGGTGGTTCAGCACGAAGGAGGACTCACTGATAATGACATGCTGTGACACACCAATCAGTCTCACCGGCTCACCGGTGTGGTGAAAGGGAACAGACCATGGCATACAAATTTAGCCGTCTGGAGAAACACTCTGCACTGCAGCAGATGCCTCACTCTGTATCAAGAGTCATGCGTTTGGTTTATAACAGCAAGCTTTTGAGGAAGAGCATAAAACAGAGCAAAGAGTCCAATAAAGATTAACGGGCCGTTCCGTTCATGTGGCCTGAGCAGCACAAGTGCTAGAATAATCCTCTTTAATCAATTATGAGATGAAGAGAGTCAATTAAAGACAAAGAGAGGGGAAGAAAGTCTATTCAAGTGTGAACTGTTTCATTTTTCAATGCTGCTTTTTAGGGTTATACTGATGGAGAAAAGCAAGATTTTATTGGCTCTCTAGTCATGGTCACACAAGACTCACAAGAAATCTAGCAATATATAAAAAAAAAAACTAAAAAATTTCAAGAAATCAATATACGCTCAAAAAATTCTATGATAAGATTTTATATATGAGTTGTATATTAATTGTAAGAAACACTATCCCCGCCCCTCTTCCCTAACACACACCTTTGTAACTTTTTATATAAACTGAGTGGATGCGAATTTGCAAGTGTTTATGAAAATCTGAGCGCTTCCTATGTGGACTGCATTTATAAAGCTTTAAAAAAATGTCAAACTCTAATAAAGTCTGAAAAAGCTCAAAAATACTTATTAATGATGTTAATGAATAATTCATTCTGTCTGTAATTATCTGTGCAAAACTATAAAGCACTTATTAAGAAGAAGGATGAATAATAACGCAATTAAATATTTTAAATAATAAATAACATTTTATGTTACTTTTAATACTCGGCAGTTTTTGTATTATTATTTTTTTCTATTTAAATACAGTGTTTTGCTTTACATTTATTATTTTTTTTTAGCAAAAAAGATACCTTTGCTGATATTTTTAAACTGATTCAATTAAATACAGTCTCCTTAATGCACTTCATGTTAAAATTCAAGGAGTAGAGTAAAACTATTAGTAATCTGTCATTACGTAGAAAAATACTGTAGCACCCCTTATCCTTGTCTCAGGTTTATATAGGTTATAATAATATCTAATATATAATCTTTTATATTAATCTTTTTTTTTAATTATAACCAACAGTAGCATTTCCAACAAGGAATCAAGGAATTAATTATACGACTTTACTATATAAGGTTTATCAGGTTTTATTAGGGTTTGCGAAAAATTGCTTACAGTGCATTAACAAAGAATACCAAGCACAGCCATTAAGCTTTATATTTCTTCCCTATGTGCCTCATAGAAACTGTTATGATCATTTTTTTCTTTTTATTTTAGTTCTGTCTCTATATATTTCATAATAATAGCTGCACTTTGGCACGGATTACTACTCCGGTTCAGGACTTCTTTTCAAAAACACCTACAGCGCTCTCACCTCTCCTCCTACACTTACACTGTATATTCTCTTCTCTGCTTATGGTGCTATTAATGCCAGCTAATGTTCTGCTAATTCTCTAATCTCAAATAATTACACACTATGCACCTGAAAAGGAAATAACATAACAAACAAAGCCTTGTTTCACTTCAAAAGTGTTCTTCCTCATTCATTTCAGAGCCTTTTCTGAAATAGACTCGTCAGGTCATCCTTACATCGCACTCCCCGAGGTACTCATTAAAGACGAGAGGAACGCGGAGAGAGAGAGAGGGGTATAGAGAGGGCAGTTTCACTGCAGTGAGTGGGAGAAAAAAAAAGAAACGCTCCTATGTGCTTGAAAAATGAGGCTAAATCCTTCTTGAATCTTCAGCTCCGTGCACACGGTCAGCGGACTGGCCAGTGCAATAACTCCCCCGATACATCATAGCAAGGCACAGTGCCCGGGAAAAAGTGCACTAATGCAGCTCGGAGCTGACAAACCCTGCCCAGATCAGAGCTGTGTTCAAAGCGGGCCCTAATGTGGCGCAGGTAATCAACGCTAACACGACTCAGACCATATCAACATCAAAGCTAACTGAGCCTTACACGCTGCTGGCTTACAAACTCCAGTTTGTGCTAAATCCAAGCTATTCGTCTTTACTAAACAGAGCCACAGCAGAGATTCTGACATTTTCACTAGCTAGGAGGGATACAGGGGAGGCTCACTCCTTCATCAATCTCAATCTCAGACAGCAATTTCAGCTTAAGGTGAAAGGAGGCAGAATCCCACTTAAGTCTTTAAAAAGTGAAAACCGCACTGGGCTGCAGAAGTACTATAAAATAGATTAAAGGCGTCTGTGAAAAGCGAACACAACACCTGTGATAGAAACGCACATCCTAAAATGCACTAGCTTTGTTTCTGGCTTAAGCATTATTAAAGTGATATTTCATTCTACGACAACATCACGCTCAGGAAATAGAGCCTGAGACAAAAATATGGGTGAAGGTGATTATACTGATCGGACTGGCTCTGGATTAATAAAATCCTTGTTTTTGTCTGGATCATTAGAGTCTGATCAATATCACTTTAGATGTCATGTAAAAGTAAGGAAGAAAACACTCTGGGACATGCTATTATAAGAAAATTATATATATATATATATATATATATATATATATATATATATATATATATATATATATATATATATATATATGTATATATATATAGTATACTGTATTCTGTTTATTATACTATATTTAAAAGTATGTAATTTTTGTTATATATCTGTATATATTTACACATTTGCTTGTTTGTATATTATAGGTTCTTGCGCTGATCTGCCAAATTAAATTCCTGTGTATTTGTACGTTAGGCAAAGGTAATTCTGATCTTTGTTAAAGAAGTATATTTGCACCTATTTTTTTAATTATCAATTTTCTGCCAGTTAGCTGTTACTATAGAAACAGTAAATACATAAATGAATTACTGATATGTACTCATCCACCACTATAATAGGAACACGTGCACCTGCTCATTCCTGCTCAATTAACCAATCAGCCAATTAGGTGGAAGTGGTACAATTCCGATACAAGTCAAGAGTTTCAGGTAATATTCCCATCAAACATCAGGATGGAGAAAAAATGTGATCTCAGTGACTTTGACCGTGGCATGTCTGGTGCTGCCAGACAGGCTGGTTTGAGTATGTCAGAAATTGCTGACCTTGTGGTTCACACTGAACAGTCTCTAGAATCTATACAGAATGGTGTGAAAACCACAAGATATCCAGCAGTCGCCAGTTCCGTGTCTAAAAACACACTTGCGATAAGAGATATCAGAATGCACATCATGTCAAACCTTGAAGTGGATGGGTTTAAGAGCAGAAGACCACACTGATTTCCACTCCTGTCAGCCAAGAACAGAAAACATCACCTGGTCACTGAGATCACATTTTTTTCCCAATTCTGGAAAAATTAACTGAAGGTCCCATTGCTTCACATCCAGCGCTACTTGTCAGAGCCATACTGTTAGAAAATGAATCAAACACCTTCTGACCAATCAGAATCAGGAATTCAACAATAGCATGGTATAGACTGCCAATAAGTAATGGCCTGAACAACTAGAGCTCTGCCAAGGGCCACGTTCGACCTTCTAATGCTAAATCTGTTAGCGTTAAAGTTCATATGTGTCAGAATCTAATGATATACAAGGCTAATAAATGCGTTGGAAGGCATGACAGCCGAGCACGCCAACAATGTGACACTTCATTGTACCTCATTAAAACCATAGAGGCAATAGCGCTAGAGAGAGTGGCACAATTTAAAATGTGAAAAAAGAATAAACAAATTACAAATAAAAAATAAAAAAAATTAACAGCAAATATGACCTATTTAAACAATGGCGCAAAAAACGTGAGAAACCTTCATCACATTTACAGACAGCTCCTTATTCACTGGCACCCTTGCTAAAGATCATGAAAGTATCAAGCTATTAACCTACTGATTGAGGATTTTTACATTTTTTTAGAATACATTTCTAATTGACCACATTTTTTCACAACCTTTTTTTTTTTTACCCATCGTTACTGAAAGTACCAAAAATTCTGGATCTTTCCTGGAAAGAGAGATCAATAATTAAGATTGTTTTTCTTTCTTTCTTTTAGCACTGAGTCAAAATTTTATGTGCATACATAAAAATAAAAGGAATATGAAACATTTAAAGTGTTAACAAGTACAAACATAATAAAAGGCCAATTCAATTCTTAAAAAGGTACACGAATGTGGAAAATGCCCTTCTTTACCCTAAGAGCTTTTTCAAGGACGCCTGAAACACACAGGCATTTGCACTAGCTAAATTCTTCATACTCGACCTAACGGATGGCCTTGACTGAGCAGCAGAAGCATTGCTCTTACACTAGAAGGCAGCCAACAAGAAGCAGCAATTTCTCAACCGTACTGAAAGTGGTCACAAAAAAAATAACACAATATTTTATCTTATTTCATCTATATTTTTCATAGCTAATACAACTATAAAACTAAATCTCTCCCTAAATCTCTCCTGTAGTGTGTGCAAGTGCCAAGTCCACATCTACAACAACAATGCCAGATATTCTACGTCCCTGACAGGAACACTTCTACACGCCCTTAATGGGTTCTCTTTCTCACAACCACAGATGTGGAAACATTAATGTCATTTTCCAGTATACACTATATGGCCAAAAGTATGTGGACGCCTAACTATCATACTCCTATGTGCCCACTCCAAAACAATGGGCATTAATACGGAGTTGGTCCTAGATTTCAGAGCGTGGCTGTGGAGAATTTTGTCCATTCAGCCACAAGAGCATTAGTGAGATCAGGAGTTGATGTGGGGTGAGGAGGTCTGGGGTGCAGTCAGCGTTCCAGTTGATCTCAAAGGTGTTCAGTGGGGTTGAGGTCAGGGCTCTGTGCAGAACACTCAAGTTCTTCTACACCAACCTTAGCAAACCATGTCTTCATGGAGCTCGCTTTGTGCACAGTGGCATTGTCGTGCTGGAACAGGTTTGGGCCTCTTAGTTCCAGTGAGGGGAAATCTTAATGCTAAAGCATACGAAGACATTCTAGACAATTGTCTGATTCCAAGTTTGTGGCAAAAGTTTGGGGGAAGAACCACATATGTGTGTGATGGTCAGGTGTCCACAAACTCTCAGCCACATAGTTTATCCTTCCATTCAACTCATCTATCTGGCTATCTAATGCACCATTCCTTCCATCTGAACCCATTCATCCTCCCATCCAACACATCCATCTCTCCATTCAAACCAATCCATCCTCCCATCCATCTCATCCATCCTCCGATCCAGCTTCCCATCCAATCCATCCATCCTCTCATCCAACCCATCCATCCCCATATCTGAGCAAATCCAACATCCCATCCAACCCATCCATCCTCCAATCCAACACATCTATCCTCCCACCTGAACACATCCATCTCCCCATTCAAACCAATCCATCCTCGCATCTGAACCCATCTATCCTCCCATCCATCCTCCCTCCATCTTGCACAAACCAACAGCTGGTCCATAATTGAATTTCGCAACCCCGATCAACATGGAGATGATTTTCAAATTCAGCTCACGAGTGCATGCAACTGCACTGTCCTTCTCCACACAGATGCGACCACGCACACACACACACACAAACAAACACAGTGAGAGAGAGAGAGAGAGAGAGAGAGAGAGAGAGAAAGATGGGGGATATCACAGATTGAATTCTCTGCCCTACTTTTATAATTACACTTTTACATTCAGGCTGAAATTTTTCTCTTGCTCACATTAATGATCTTCACAGACCTTTTCTCTTACACTTCCTCTCTCTCTTTCTTTCTCATTCATTCAGTAATACATACCCAAAGCTTGTTTTCCCTTCAAAGTCAAGCTTAAATCCAGCAGCACTTCAGCGCTCTTTGAACTCGGAGTATGATGGCACGTTTGATGGCACAATGAAGCTGCTTTAACTGTCGGAGGATAATAACACACTCTGGCTCTGTGAGCACACGAGCACAGAGACACGGCCGCGTTCATCTCCGCTCTCAATCTTTCATTTCTGTTCAGAAACCATTAAGCTCCTGCTATTCCTCTTCTTACCATGTTGACATCTACGGCTTTTTTCCTGAATGCAACTGAATGAATGTGTGACAGAAGAAAATCTATCTGTAACATCTTTTAAAAAATTACAGAGCATGTTTCGGAAAAATCAGGAATTGCTTTGAGGTGTACATGACAGACTAATAAATTCACAAACTAATAAATTATATTTATGCCACTGTGTGTTGTCTCGTAAAAAAAAAAATACTGTTATTGTAAAATCTGCATTATAACATTCTCCCTTGCTTATAATGTTTGAATATATTGACAACATATTAGATATATTAAACTGAATATATTGAAATTGATTATTTTTGCAATAACAATTTGTCCCAAAATGTTTTATTCCTCTTACACCACGGCAATTTGCAAAGCTATCAATTTTTTATTTATTATAGAACATGTTATAGATACATTTAATGTTGTAGAACGCCAAATAAGTTAGCACTTACAATTATTATCACTTACAATTTTTAACCTCGCAAGTCCCTTTTCTTTTTCGCTTTCTTAAAGTTAATACGACAAAAAAAAAAAAATTTACAGAGAAACTGCAAAGAGCAAGGCTCTTTCCTTAATTTAAAGCTAAGGCTTCACCGCTGACTGTTACAAAGCACTGACACTGGAGACTCCTTCCAAAAAAAGCTTGATGGAAAACGACACCATATCAACAATTCCAAAAGTTTCTGATCCGTTTATGTGGAGCATCCACCATGCAAGTCTCTGCTTGCTGTTACCTTAGAAACAACAGCATATTAGAATGAGTGCATTAACATAAGCCAGAGCTGCTGTTATAGAAAATGAAGGTGTTGAGCCTTCTGACCAATCAGAATCAAGAATTCAACAGCGGTGTGGTACATACAGCTAACAAATGCAGCATCCTAAATCAAGACCACTCCGAGTGAGACATCTGTTAGGCAGAGAACAGTAAAATGGTGGGATGATTTTCTGCCGTTGCTTTGATGCTGCAATCATGGAATGAACATTTAAGTTGAATCCCAGCCAAAACCTCAGTTAAATATTCAGTCCACCACACAGAACAGAACAGAAGAAAAAACAAATTCACACATACACACACGCCTCACATGCGCATACTCCAAAATGAGCTTGTTTTGCAAATTCATAATTAACTAGAGAAGCAAAAAGGTGCTTGAGAGAGGAAAAAAAATGTGCAACAGATGGCCCTGCAATGCTCACGCTCAACTGATTATGTATTATGCATCTGATTTTAATTACACAAATGCATAAACAACCTAATCAAGCTTATAAGAGACAAACAAACTTTCTTTATCAACCGCTGCATCTTGGTCGTATGACACCAAGGACGTAACAACTGCGTAAAAATAGCACTCATAAATAGCAAACACACAAGTTATAAATGTGACCAGAAATAGCAGAAAACTGCATGGGCTCTTGTTCCTCCCTCTAGCATTAAAATGGCTCTGCTGTTCTCAGACTGTAATTCAATGAATTTCCACCAGGACTCAATTTGATTAGGAAAATTGCTGAAATTAATTATGGAGATTGGCACATTTCAAGCAGCGCTCCTCTGGCCCAGGCACATCAAAGGCAGAATGAAAAGAGGCACCGAGGGGCGAGCCAGTAAAAAGTACGCCACAGCTGAGCTGTCGCAAAGTGGAAAAGTCACAGCAGTCTGTGAGAAGAGTTAACCTCAACCATCCACGGCACACACATGCGGGCGAAAAAAAATGCCTTGAGCTTTCTCTCCTTTTTAACAGTGGACAAAAATAATCCACTTTTTGGACTGCTATAAAAAAGTATTACAAGACACAGAAGCACATTTCACAGACGGCACTACACTATAGCTAGATATATAGACATGCATAGAAATGATAGGCTATGTAAAAAATAATTATCTAAATAATTCATGAAATTATTGAATGTTGCTCTGCACAGTGCATCAGCACCTCTCTATCACATCCATCAGTTTAAAGATGCTACCATATTTTTGGGCGGTGGTTCAGTTAAACTGACACTGTAGTGTGTATGTGTGTGTGTGTGTGTGTGTGTGTGTGTGTGACACCAGTGCATGTCAGTGGGATCCCTGTGTTCAGTTACTGACTCATACTATGTTGGTCACCTTGGTTCAGGTGTTTGGTGTAAATTTTATCACATATTTTGATCACATTCAGAAAGACAGATGAAAAGTTCTGAACTGTTTTCATTTTGTCTTTTCACATTTACCTACCTAACAAACTTCTCTTATTACTATATGGCCATCATGTAGTCCTAAGGGTGCACAAACTTTGGCACTTCACAGTTTCTGGCTTAATAACACTTTTCAAAAACACCAAAAAAAAAAAAATTATGTATGTAATATTCTTGAAAATATCCATAGATAACAGTGATTAATTTGATTAATTTGTATGGAGTTAATTTCATATATGTATTTTAAATACATTACCATTGTATTGTACTAGTAATGTGTCGTTTTGCAATTTTTTTTCTGTAGAAATATTTATCTGATACAAAGAGAAGTAGTAATGGAATATACATTAACACCATGATATTATTATGCCTATTAGCAATTCTCTGTAAACTCCTTCTCATATATACCACATGCCATAACTGAAATTAATGCCTTAATTGAAAACAAAACATTATTCAGTAACTACTATGAATTATTTAGTAATTCATACTACAGGGTGTAGTTACGAGAGTGAGGAATATAAGTCTAGACCTGCCGATGGAGCTTTAAGAGGTTAAGCCATGTTACTGAACTCAGACATTATGAAGATATTTTGCAAAATCAGACTGAGACATGACATATTTTTGAAAAGCAATGAATAAAATCAATAAAACGTTATAAAGCGTTTTAAAACAAATGTTTAAAATTTTTGACTGTGCTATTCATATATTTACTAGACACGTAATAACCAACAGCTCATTATACATACAGTATTGTGCAAATGTCTTTGGCACATGCAGAGAAATGCTATAAAGCAAAGATGCGTTCAAAAATAATGAAAATAAATGTTAGTAAGTTTTTCTAAGCATCTCGGAGAAGCTGCCACAGCTCTTCTGAAGACTTTGACTGTCACACTTGCTTCTGTATTTGCAGGAAACCCCTGTTTTAAGTGGTCTATTATGTAATATGCTACTTTCTTTATTGACATACAAATTTTTCTGTGACGGTCAATTTTTGTTGTAAGTAATATTTGGAAATCTAAAATGTTTTTTACTGACTCAATAATGAAGAAATAAACATCTAAGACAAAATTTGTATAAAAAAAATAATCAAGGTGCTGTTATAATAATAAAAAAAATCATTAAGACTCTTGCACAATACTGTATATATGATGATGACGATGATGATGACGATGATGATGAGGAAAGCTGGAGAATATAAAGCACCGCTTCTATCAGTCGTCTGATGTCAGACACGGTTTGAGCGTTAGCAGCCGTCAGAGAAATTGCAGCTAAGTAGGACAGCCAGCCGAGAGATAGCGAGCCTTCAGAACTTCAGAGAGCCGTCTGCCCTTTCAAGATTTCTCTGTGAAGGCAGATATCAAGATCAGAGAGTGCACCGAGCTTGATGTGTCCCTGTGTTGCACGTCGGGACTCATCATGTCACTTGAGGTAACAGAGTGAATGTCAACCTGTCCTAGGTGTGATGCAGACGGTGTGCGTCTATAGAAAAACACCTTGTGTGTAGGGTATGAACCTTCCACATGCTGCATTGATCCGCCGGATTTAAGTGATGCAGCAAAACCCCCCAAAAAAATTCTGATTCATCTGTGAAAATTCAGAACTCATTTGTGCTGTGGGAATGTTTTCTAGCACACTACACGTTGCACTATTAGCCAGTGTTACTATATTGGTCAGTTCTGCACTTCAACCCACACACCACTAATCCGGCTTCATAAAATATACGCTCAAGTTCCTTAAAACAGACTGTCACGATATGCACTGAACATGTTTCACAGCTGTAACTGAGAACTGTGTTCAACTTAACTATATTTAGTCTTAGTGGTCTTCTTATCATATTAATCACAGCACTTCACAAGGTGAGATCAGTTAACACATTACTCACAGCAATGACTGACAGCAATGACAGATCTGATTCCGAAAAGTGATCAATCCTCAATCAGCCATGGTCAAGAAGTCTGTATATCTCCAACACTGAAACCTAGGTACCCTTTGTGACAAGGCTTGGAGGCTTCACAACATGTTCGTGTAAATTTACCAGCAAGAAAACTACTTCTTTTCCAAAAGAAGGCTTATCTGGCTGAATGCTGCCTTATATGAGAAGTTCTTATGATGATAAAATGATTAGCAATAGCCTGAATCTGATCAAGGTCATGACCTCATACGACATTTCATAGAAAATTGACCAGTTTTCTGAAATATATTGTCAAAATTGCCTATTTGTTGTTTTTGCTGTGTCATTTTTTTAAAATAGACTTAAAATAACCAGTAATGCTTTACATTAAGGTTTCTTCGACTAGCATTATTTCACATTCTTCACACCAACTTCAGCATTAAAAAAACTGTAAGTAACACAGACTTATTTAACACAGCTAACACTGTGAAATGCACTTGTTAAAACAGATTTATTTAGTATTATTATTTACTCACATGTAATCATGTCCAACTTATGTCAATAAATTTTGACAATCTGAAAAACTAAACTGTGCCATGGATAAAAATATTAGAACCCAGTACTCGGTCTTGCAAATCTGTAAAACAATTACATATAAATTAAGCCATTTGTACATATTAGTAAGCAAGGTTGTTGAAAACCCAAAAGGAACAGAATTACCATTTTAAAGGATGACACATGTATTAATGAGAAGGTTTTGTATAAAGTCACCAAAACTGTTGAATTACACATAAGCAACAGGCCTCCGATTAAATGTTTTTCTCACATTCTGGCCTGATTCAAGCAGCTTCTTGTACTCTGGATAACGGGAAAAGCACTTTTCTGCAAACATGCTGCACATTTCCTGCAAGCGAACGCTTCAGCATGCATGATAACCCTTTTTGTCTGAACACAGCAACCACTTCATTCGGGCGCATTAACTCAATTACATTCGTCTGCAATATTTTTACGGCTCGGGAATGACTGCACACAGAAGAGTGCATTCAAAAAACCATCCAGACACAACTGCGTGGTCTACAGAGCCACTGGCCGGTCAGTAAATGCTAAAAATGTTACCAGACATTATAATGTTTGTCCCTGGACTGTTTCAGCAATTGATTATTGAAAACTCATGCTCATGTACTGTAAGTCAGACGCTAACATGAAAATAAAGAATGGAGAAAAAACAGACGTGAATGTTTTTTCTTAACAATAGTTATAGGACCAACACTTTTGTCAAATTAACCGAATTAATCTCCCAGATATCATGAGCACTTCAAATCAATCCACAGCACTTCACAGCACACAGCACTTCAAATTAATCCACATAAAAAATACAGTACTAATACAGAACACAATACAGTATTTAGGTGTGAAGGTATCCAGGTATGCTGGAATGCAGTAATAAGAACACTTAAAATAGCTATAATGCTGATATTACAGTATGCCAGATTTTGTTAGCCAGCTAGCTAACATGAGCTGACCTTACATGATTTCTGAGACTAATTTTAACTCATACACGTGAGTATTTATACAATTCACTAGTAAAGATAGCTAGCTAGCTAACATAAGGTAACCTGACAGTATTTCTGAAAGAAATCGTAAATTGTACTCATGAATTTTCATACACTTCACTGGTAAAGCTAGCCAGATAGCTAGCCTGACAGGATTTCTGAGATAAATATTCATAAAAAAAGTCATGCCTATGAATAGTTATACATTTCACTGGCCAAGTTGGCCAGCTAGCTAACATGAGCTAACCTGACAAGATTTCTGAGAGAAATACTAAATCGTACCCATAAATCTTTATACATTTCACTGATAAAGCTAATGAACTAGCTAATGTGATCTAATCTGACAGGAATTCTGAGAGAAAATTTAAGTCATACTTATGAATGTTTATAGCATTCACTAGCAAAGCTAATAAGCTAGCTAACATCCACTAACCTGACAGGATTACTGAGCCAATAGTTAAATTATACTTTGTTGATTAACTGGTAAAGATAATGAGCTAGCTAATGAGCTAGCAAATAAGATGAGAGAAATAGTAAGTCATATTCAATTTTTTTTTTTTTACACTTCACTCATGAGCTTAATGAGCTAGCTAACATCAGCTAACCTACCAGGATTTCTTAGAAAAATTTTAAGTCATAGTCATGAATATTTATACACTTCACTGGTAACACTAGCCACCTAGCTAACCTGAGCTAACCTGACAGGATATTTTCAGAGACATTTTAAATCATTGACTGTCAAAATTAAAGTCATACTCATGAATATTCATATGCTTCAATGGTAAGGCTAACCAGCTAGCTAACCTGACAGGATTTTTGAGAGAAATTTTTAAATCATAAATAGGAATGTTCATAGCATTCATAGGTAAAGCGAATGAGCTAGATGACATGACCTAACCTGACAGGATTTGTGAGAAAATTTTTAAATCATAATTATGAATGTTCATAGCATTCACTGGTAAATCTAATATGTTAGCTAACAGGATTTCTGTAAGGCAGGATTTCTGTCCTGCTGGGCCTTACTCAAGAATATTCAAACACTCAAGAATACTCATATTCATATATTCATGTCATAAAGTCATACTCAAGAATATTCATACTTCCATTGTAAACCTAGCCTATCTTAGCTTATGTGAGCTTTAAATCATACTTATACATGTAAATCGTCTCTATTTAGATGGCTAATATACAACACATTTCTGAGAAATGTGACTGATTCTGTATACAATGGATATAAAAAGTCTACACACCCCTGTTAAAATGGCAGGTTTTTGTGAAATAATAGAATGACACTAAGATAAATCATGTCAAATCTTTTCCAACCTTCCATGTGCAATTGCAGTGTATACAAATGAAGTGAAAACAATCAGAAATTTTTTAGGGGAAAAAAAAGAGAAAAGTAAAAAAAACCTACAATAACCTAGTTGTGTAAGTATGCACACTCCTAAACTAATAATTTGTTGAAGCACCTTTTGATTATGTTATACCACTCAGTCTTTTTGGCTAAGAGTCTATCAGCATGGTATATCTTGACTTGCCAATGTTTTCTCACTCTTTCTTGCAAAAACATTCTAGATCCATCAAATTGTGAGGGCATCTCCTGTGCACAGCTCGCTTCAGGTCACCCCACAGATTTTTAGTTGGTTTCGGGTCTAGGCTCTGGCTAGTTGATTCAAAAACACTGATCTTCTTTTGGTTAAGCCATTCCTTTGTTGATTTGGATGTATGCTTTGGGTCATTGTCGTACTGAAAGGTGAAATTCCTTTTCATCTTCAGCTTACTAGCAGACACCTGAATGTTTTGCACTAAATTCAGCTGGTATTTGTAGCTGTTCATGATTCCCTCCAACTTGATAAAACCCACAGTTCTGGCTGAAGAAACTCAGCCCTAATGCATGATGCTGCCACCACCGTGCTGCACCGTGGATATGGTGTTCTTTTGGTGATGTGCGTTTTTGCACTAAACATACCTTTTTTAAACATACCTATAACACATTCTTCCACATGGTTTGGAGTGATTTAGTTGGGCTTGGATGTTTTTTGTGAGAAAGGACTTCTGTCTAGTCGCCCTGCCCCACAGCCCAAACATGTGAAGAATACGAGAGATTGTTGTCACATGCAGAGAGTAATCTGTACTTGTCATATTCCTGCAGCTCCTTTAATGTTGCCGGTGGTCTCCTGGCAGCCTCGCTGGTAAGTTTTGGAGGGACGTCCTGTTCTTGGTCACTGTGGTGCTCCATTTTCTCCACTTGTTGATGATGGCCTTTGCGGTGTTCCATGGTACCATGGTTTTTTTGGACCCTTCTCCTGATCAATTCCTTTCAACACGTGAGATACCATGCATGTTTTGTAAGCTTTTTGCAGACCACGGCTTCAGCAATCAGAAGAAACCAAGAAGATGTCAAGAAAACCCTACAAAAACAGCTGGTCTATATTTGGGGTTAATCAGAAAAATTTCATTGATGACAGCTGTATGAGAATTACTTTAGAACATGAGATTGAATGTGATTGGTTCATTCTGAACACAGCCACATTCTGCACACTTATGCAACAAGGTTATTGTAACTTTTTTATTTTTCCTATTTTTCCCTAAAATGTTACTGATTGTTTTTCACTTAATTTTTATACGTTGTAATTTCACATTGAGGGTGGGAAATGTTCTGACATGATTTAACTTGGTTTAATTTTTTTCATCACAAAAGCTTGCCATTTTAACAGGGATGTGTAAACTTTATATCCACTGTATGGGATCAAGGAGAAGCATTTTGTGTCTTCAGCACATTTGATGACCTTCAAAGAAAACTATTTTAATCAATTAGATCATAGTGTTTGGCATCATATATTACAGAGTCTAAAGTGCAAACACTTTGAGATTTAAAAAAAAAAAAAGGAAACTGGCTTTCTACTACAATTCAAACTGATCATTAGGAATTCACATAAACTCGGAATAAACGTACAACCACTAAGAAACCCTATAACTCTATGTAGGAATGTAAAACAGCAATGTAATTTGTTGTCACATTATCAAAACCTATTCTACAAGATTTTTACACAGGGTAGCCTACTTTTTAGGCACCAGAAGCGTGTTTCTGCAACTGAACTCTAGAGGTGATCTCAACATTCAGTGTCAAAATCTAAACAAAGAAACTTCATATGAACTCATTCGTGTTCGCGAATATTTCTGAACACACCACAGGCTGCACTACTAACTGGTTTTACTATGTCAGTCGAGCCTGTACTTCAAACCACACACCAAACCTGCTTCATACAAGTGTGTGTCCGAGTACCTTAAAAAAGACTGTCACGAAATTTGCTGAACATGTTTCACCGCTTCTTGAGTTCTATATTAAAACTTACATCAATGTACTGTGCAGTAGATTAGTATTTGTCATATTCAATGCTTGTACTTTATGCGGATGTATGAGTTTGCACACTGCTCCGATCCCATCTCTGATACTGAAAACTAGTCAACCCACAGTAGGTTATTTCCAACATCATCATACACTCAAAAGGCCTGTAGGCTTCATAATGCATTCATGTAGAGTTTTGTGGAAGGATCTGGACACACAAGAATATTAAGCCCACATTTTTTCCAAAGAAATGGCTGTAGGCCTTATGATGTCTTGTATGACAAAGTCAAGTGAGTTCCTCTTATGATAATTTTATTAGCATTTCCCTAAATTTGAAAATTCGTGGTAGGCAACATTGAATTTAAATTCGAATATGAATTTAAATGAACAAGGGTGATGTGGTTGGATTCGTACGACTGCAGCTGTGAGAAAAGATACAAATGCTCCACTCCCAATCCTACACTTAACCTTAGTAAGGTTTCCCTAAAGATTTAGTCATGAGAATTGTTAAAAAAAATTATAACCAGTATGGGAAGTATGACTTCAGTTGTGGTACTAATTTCATTTTCCTCATTCTTTTCTCAAGACTGTCTGAGAGAACGTTTTAAAGAGAAAATATGATTATAATGAAATTTTCATCTTTATATGTTAATTCAATATTACTCTCTTTAAACGTATAATGCTGTAAGCAGATACAGTGAGAATTACAGTAAATACGAGCTTCCGGTTTGTAAGTTGGATTTTTCAGAAACTTCCAGCTTCAGAGTGTGTGATCTCACGTTATAATCAAACCATTTATACTGGTGTATAATGTCAGAACTTTCTATGTCAGAACATTCTATACATGCCTATCTAATACTTCTCTTAACTTTTAAGCACTGTCTTAATAATAACATAGTATACCTTAGCTCTCTATATTGAAAAACATTACCACATTATGTGTGTTACCCCAAAAACACCTAATTTCAATGCCGAGTGTGAAGCGAGGAAAAGCTCAGTGTCGTTGTAACATATGGTGAGTGAAAGCTGGATGCAAGAGCAAATTGAAGAATCATAATTGGGATCATAATTGGGATCATAATTGGGATCATAATTGGGGGTAGTCGTGGCCTAATGGATAGAGAGTCGGACTTGCAACCCGAAGGTGAACCTGACGGTTGTAGGTTCGAGTCTCAGGTCCGGCAGGGATTGTAGGTGGGGGGAGTGAATGACCAGCGCTCTCTTCCACCCTCAATACCACAACTGAGGTGAGCAAGGCACCAAACCCCCAACTCCCCGGGCGCCGCAGCAAAAAAGGCTGCCCACTGCTCCGGGTGTGTGTTCACTACTGTGTGTGTGCACTACTGTGTGTGTGCACTTGGATGGGTTAAATGCAGAGCACAAATTCCGAGTATTGGCCACAAGTCACTTCACTTCAGTGTCCATGGTTGAGGTCAAAACACAGGCAGGCTACATCAACATAATCAAACATTGAGACACAGTAAAAAATAAATAAATAACAGATCAAACAAGGTAAAAATGCAAAATGCACTATAAGACTCGAGAAAATGAAACAGCTGGAGATAAATAGGCAAACTAATCAATGGCTAAACACAGACAGGTGCACACAACAGGGTAACAAACCAATGACAGGACAGGGGCAGAGACAGGACTAAAACCAAAAGAATGGCATATGGCAGAACATAAACAAAAGTACATGAGTACAAAGAATAAGCATGAGCAGCATTCATTGAGGGGAGGACTTTGTGATGCTGGTAATTACTGTTATTCTTACATGAAGTGACTGTGTGATGCTGAATTTGGGTGATATTGGGTTGTAGGGGTGGGAAATATGGCAAAAATATCTTATCACAATCATACAATTCGTGGCACATGCTTATGATGATCAGTGTATTATTTAGGTTTGCAAACAATTAAAACTTTACAAAAACTTGGTGTTAAAAACAACTCAAATAGTTTTTAGCGTGAATAACAGAGTTTGACTCTTATTCACAGATTGCCGTTATAAAAGCCACGACAATACCTACAATACCTTTAAAAAAGTGTATCATCATGCAAATTATTGCAATATTGATATTATATTGTCACATTGCCCAATCATAGTGGTACAGTTATCATACTGTAAACTTACAGCATCACTTTAAAAACATTTTCTGCCATTTTTAAAGCTAATTTTATCTACATATGGCAGATAATGCTAATTTATATGGCTATGATAATGTAAATACTTGCAACTTCATTTTTAGGGACACCAGGAGCCCACAAATGTCTTGCTCTAGTTTCACAGCAACACTTTCTTGTACTGAAATTCCTTTTTGTGTCTTAAAATGTGTACAAGCATGTGGTTGCTAGTTGACATATCTGGGATTAACCTAGAACGTGTCATTCTACTTTTACTGATTTGTCAGAAGTTACTGAGAATAGTTTTTTTAAGGCCGAAAGGACTATCTGAAGTTGGATTTTCAGACACAGTTTAATGGTCTGAATTACGCTGGCCCCAGTAAATTCTGTTTAGTCTCAAGCCTTGACTTTATTTGTGTAAAAAAAAAAAAAAAAAAGTAGTGCATCTATCTGTGGTCTAATCTTATTCCTGATGTGCTCACTCTGGCTGGCAGCTTCAGATAGCACATCTCAGTAAATCAGCGTTTGAAAGGCACATAAAACTAGCCGTGGGAAAAGAGATCTGAAAAAGGCCCAGCAGGACAGCTAGTTTAGCTAACAACGCATTATGCTAAAGAAGCGGAAGCAATGTGTCATATTTCCGTTTGAGTCTGATTCATTTGGATAGACATTTGTTTCACTTTTAAATCTTTGCAAATCATGTCACTGTAATTTCAATTAGTTTCACATGCTAAGTTTTATTTTCGCAACATGCAATAAAATAAAAAGCATACCAGGTCCGGTTGTTCAAACACAAAGGTTTCCAGATCCTGAATGGAATTAGCAACAATGTCATGAACATAAGTAATGCTGAAGTTATAACATGATTTTTACTCAGAGTATTATGTGTTGGATCAGAATGAATGAGTTACGTTTTGCATGTTAACATGTGCTGCATGTGTCATAAGGCAAGAAAACTATAGTTGGAAGGTTTTCCTGTGATAAAGATCAACACTGAGCGAGCACACAAAATCACACACACACAAACAGTAGTAAAAGACAAGAAAGAACACATGCGTAAGCAACTGCACAGTTGAAAAGGAAAGGTGCTTGCAAAACACACACATACACACACACACACACACACACACACATACACACAAACCACGAGAGCAGTTCCATTTACAGAAGATACTTTAAACAGGACACGAGATGTCTTGTGATCCAACACATCTGTGATATTATTTTAAACATGAAGTTGTGTCCCGATGAATCCTACACACACTTCAGAAGTAAACGTTTTGCTGAAACAGGAAAATCAAGCTGTTGCTGATTAAGCTGTTTGCTTGGTAAACTGATCTTTCTGCACTTTTGACATTTACCTCACATTACTACAGATTTCATCTGAAAGAGGTCTTGAAAACTTATCATTGTGACAAACACAGGAAAACAAACCCTGGCCTAGTGCTAAACCACATCTAGTATAACATATCTCTCCACTCATCCTGGTTATTTGTGTTATGTGCTGCTTGTGTGCTGTTATAGGAAAATAAACAACGATGCAGTGTTATGATGCAGCCCAAAACGTTGCAACCGCAAATTTGATTATTTTTGAATAACAATAACAATAAAAATTTTGAAGTGTTTTATTCCTTTTATACCACAACAATTTGCCAACGACTACAAGGTTTTTTATTAAAGAAGAACATGCCATACTTTTATAGTATTATCACTTACGTTATAGCAGCTATAAATAGCTGTTCCTTCACCAGCCTTTCTTTTTTCTCTCTCATGAAGATAATAAAAATATATTATGAACTGAAAACTTGCCTTGTCCTGAACGCTGACACTTTTTTCATAAGTGGTTAAAAAATTCTCCTTACAGAAATCTTCACCAGAGCTGCGTTTCTAAGCTTTTTGTTGTTAAATAGCAACATTTTTTAAAACTCTGTTTATAATTAGCCTAAGATTATGTGGAGCTTTCACCCTACGAGTCCCTGTGAATTAGCTGTTGCTATGGAAACAGTAACGTATTAGAACGCATTAATATAAACCTGTAATCTGCAGCCAGCACTACAGACAGAGCTGCTGTTATAGAAAATTAATCAAAACCTCCTGACCAATCAGAATCAATAATGTAACGGTGCCGTGGTATAAACGACTTTAAATAATGATTTTAATTATCCTTATGACCTAAAACTTTTTAAATTTGACTGCTAGCACTTCTGGAGAATTGTATTAAATATTATTATTGTCATGTTCGAGTTGCTGTAATTGCCCTAAAAGAAAAATAAATTCCTTTTGAAATCAACTGCACTGAATTAACTTTCATTGTAATTACGCTCAAAGGTTACAATGGTTTGTGGATTTATTGGACTGTTGCACTGTTATACTGTTTGCACCGTTTGCACAAACCCCTGTTTTATTCTGAAAAAGTAATATTTCGGCCCACGGTATACATCTATATGGATGGAATGCCAATAAAAATGGATGTGAACCCATTCAAAGGCCATTTAAGCACAGATATATGATGTCGGTCCACTCCCCTAATCGACTAGTTTGACAATGACACCAAGATGTGACATGTCTACAGTGTGAAAGTATATTCACCTGCTATACATTTGATGTCAGTCCCACTGCGCCTGCAAACCGAAACAAAATCATTCCTCCATTTTCTCCCATCAGTGTCATAACGAGCTCCTCAGAAGAACGAGGCAGGCGTGCTGCCGAAGCCCTACTGCAGCCCATCGTATCTGTGCATCTGAAGCATGCACATCACTGGCTTCAAATCAATAGTTAATTTCACGACCTGGTCGACCCTGCTTCCTGCAGACTCATTAAGTGCTGCTGTGTTTAAACCCACATGCCACTCAGGCTGTTTCAGGCACGTGTTCAAATATTTTAAAACAAACCGACACAGTGTTGGATTAACATTAACATTTTTAAACAGCTATTATTGAGCACCTGGGACATAACGGTCTTAAAAAGTCTTAAAGTCTTTGTGGCATACTTGGTGGATGATACACTGGTATGACCACATTGTGCTTGATACAGAAATACGTAGCTGCTTTTTTTTTTATTAAAATATGAGGATTCTAATATGTTAATTATTATAGGTCTACGAAATAAGAAAATAACACAGAACAGGTGAATACAACAGGGTAACAAACCAGTGACAGGAAAAGGTGCGAGGCAGGACTAAAACAGAAACAAAGACACATGGACATTTCTTTGAGCTTCATAGACTTAAAGAAATCTGAAATTGTTTTTTCTTTTCATTAAAATATGAGGAATATAAAATCAAATTATTTTTTGGAAAATCCTATAATTAACATTAAACTAGGGCAACCCAGAGTCAAAATCAGAATAGCATGCAAGGGTTAACACTAGAAAACTGTGAACTAGAAAATAACACAGAACAGGTAAACATAATAGGGTAACAAACCAATGACTGGACACAGGTTGAGACAGAACTACATCAGAAACAAAGGCACAGGGAAATATAAATGATGTGTTTTTCTTTAAGTTTCATTAAAATATGAGGATTATAAAATTCATGATTATAGGCTTGGGGTTTCAATGCCAGGGGTCAAAACACAGCCAGACAGCTTTAATCAAGGGCAAACCATTATTACATCAGAACAGCAAGTGAGGGTTCAAACCCAGAAAATACAGAACTAGAAAATAACACAGAACAGGTGAGCTCAGTAGGGTAACAAATCAACAAATCAAAGGCACACGGAAATGTAGAATGAGACTGTGTGTAAAATGCCATGTCCTATCCTATTGACGACAGTATCGCCTGCAGTATTATAAGCAGGCTATACATGCAATTGCTAGCATTAACATTTAGGGTTTTTTTCAATTAATTACCTGTTAACAAGGTCAGGAATGCTTGCAATACTGAAGTAGAGATTGTAAATAAACTCAAGTTATTAGCTGTAACTAAGCTCGTCATAACATTTAAATAAAATTATATAAACTACACATGCATGTGCTATGTGTTGAACAGCAAAGGAGATTCTTACTGAATTCTTGTATAATGAAGTCGCCCTCATAATTACTACATTCCCTCCCCAACAGTGTGTTTGTACTGATGGTATTCTTAGTTTGTGACCTAGCGAATCAGTATCAGAATGTATTTATTGATAGAGACTTCAAAGCACTTTGGTAAGTCTCTCTGGATAAGGGCGTCTGCCAAATGCCATAAATGTAAATGTGAATGTCATAAACAAAACATTGTTTCATTTTCTTAATTTAAATCTCTCATTTTTAGGGAGAAACTTTCATTTTAATTTTTTGAAAGCAAAGACATTCACAGCTTTATCAGCTTGGCAGCAACAAAAAACAGACAAAACAGACAAAAAAGAAAACAGACAAAAAAGAAACGCATATTAGGAAATACAACACACTTTATTTTTGTCGAGCTTAAAGCTGCAGAGACCATGTTTTCCGACAGACATTTAATTCGCCTGACTTGATAGACATTGCGAAAGTTGGACTGTGTCTGCGATTCCCAATACAATTGTCAGTTCTCCCAAGCCTAAACCCACCTTATACAAATATCATATTTTATTCCAAATATATATATTTGGATATATATATTTTTTTTTAAGTCTTATGTTTTCAAGTCTCTGTGGCCTGCTTGGTATTGGGGGTGATGATACACTGGTATGGCACACTGTTTTTTACTGTGATAAAAAAAGAAAGCTTTCTGGTTATAATATGAGGATTACAAATTATTGATGACAATATTGACAATATATTGTTTTATCCCTCCACTCTGATAAGACTACAAACACCCATTTCTTTCCCATGAACTTAAGAGTGGAACAGTTTATTCTCATACGAATGATTTTCACAAGCAGATGTTGATTCTCGCACTTGAAAACATTTTTTAGCATGTCACCCGCCCCTGTAATACACTTCTGCATGTACAGCTAGAACATTTTTAAATCCCTCCGGCAACCACACAATCACAGATGCTTTTTAACACTCTCTCAAACATCTAGTTGCTATGTGTCGTATTACTGTGCTTCCACATTGTGTTTATTAGGAGCTCATTAATGAGAAGAAAAAAAAAGATTGAATAAGCTGCCCATTAAAGCCTAAGTACAGCTAAATGTTGTCAACAAAGCTTCATTTTATATTCGCATACGCTAGAATATTATGACCGTAGATTTCTATAAACGAATTCATGATTCAGTAATGAGATATCACCACCATGTGCGATGCAGATTTGTAGAAAAAGGAAAATTGCTGGAAATGTGCTTATCCTGAAACTTCACAGCCTTTTGAACAAGAGAGGCAGTGTGCTGAGAAACTAATACCATATGAATAGTGCTTACATGACAGAAACATTATTTCCATGATTGCTGTGCTGTTTGAAGTAAACAGAGAGAAGTAGAGACGGCCTACTTTTTATAGTACAAACACGACAGGTACAGTCAAAGACGATTATTATTTTTGCGTTGTTTTTGATAAACTACTGAAAGTAGAACAGTGCCTCAAAGGAACCCAAACTCATTTTAAGTTTAAAAAATAGATGCGATGTTATAGATCTGGGAATTTAGAAGATGACGGCAAAAAGTATTATTTTGCTGCGGCAGTTTTTGCTGTGACACTTTGGTAATGGGTTGTACGTTGGCAAGTCATTATGAAGACACTCTGGCAGATAATTGCAACTTTAATGGAAATTTAATTGTATTTTATGTTGTTTACGCCATTTTTAAGATACCAGTGTATCAGTTGTGTAATAATGCACAATAATGCACATTGCATCACTGTTTGCAAAAAAAAAAAAATTGTTAACGCTTTCTATCACGGTCTTTTTTTTATGATATATAACATTCATGTCATGTTATAAAGCCTTAAAACAATTATAACAACTTATATATGCTGTTATAATTATTTACGAAGATGCATTACGCATTATAGCTATCTTTATTATGCATTACGAGTTGTAAAAATTATAAGTAGTGTTCATAATTTATTATCATAATAAATATAATAAATAAAAAAGTACTATTACAACACATTACAAGTTTTGTACAAAAAACTAGGACTGGACGTCTTTGGCGATTATAAGTGTTATAAACCCTGCTTATAATGCATTCGGATAACAATTAATAAATTAATTAGAAATATGTGTATAATCTGTAATGGCTTTTCATAGATACTTACAAAAATTATTAGAATTTTATATGATATTATTATTATTATTATTAGGCCTAATCAAATGCATGGTATAAATACTGTATATTCATAAACCAATACATATATGGCCTTCATAGAATGTGTTACCGAAAAATCTTTTTTAAATATATCATTTAAATTATAATAATAATAATTTATAATAATAATAATTAGACCTATGTCTAATATAATAGGAATATAATTAGTACATATGATAACTCGAAAAAATAGGACTGCAATATTTTGCACACAAATATTAACTTAATTCTAAAACCAATTACTGTAAAACACAAAGAGGTTACAAGATCATACATTATGTACTACACCCAAAACCTTATAAATAATGAACACGCTAAATCTTGTCATCTACAACACAATACACATTTAGTGAAAGTGAATAAGCTGCTACGCTAAATATTTACTCTGTGCTAAATAAATGAGGATGAAGAAAATCAGTTCATTATAACCAAACCAAGATATTTATATGTTTGTGGAATTTGTTCTGACCTCAAATTATGACCCCAAATAATTCAAACAGCTCAAATAATAACAATTCGGTGTTTACGCAGTTATCATGACAGGTGTAGCTGTGCTATTATTATTATTATTATTATTATTATTATTGTTATTATACCATAAATATTTCATTCCAGCTCAACTTGTCATTGATAATTAATGCACTTTTTAGTGTCACCGTTTCTTTTCCTTTTAAGTGATCGACACTTGGTCAGGGTCGTGCACACGAGCATGGAGGGAAAAGGCGCGTTCAATCGTTCATTAGTCATCCGTGCCATCGTACAGCCATCCAAAAAAGAGAGACCCAGATGCATCGAGAGCCTCGAGAGACACAGCCACGAGAGAGAGAGAGAGAAAGAGAGAGAAAGAGAGGAGGACGATGCAGCGTCTTGCTCACTGCACTCTCATCCTTCTCCCATTTGCACTAGCACAAAAAGTGGGCAGATCGAAGATGCAAACTGAATCTCCAACCACCTTGCTATCTCCGACCCATGATTCATTGCTCCAAACATGTTTTTCATCAAAATGAGGATAACACCGGCTCTCCTGCACCTCCTGCCCTGCTTTTGGTCTGATCTGTAAAATCTGTTAAAAAAAAAAAGTGACATTTCTCTCATCTCTGACCCGAAATGATGCTTTTCATTCCTCGGGAAGCCAGAAAGAGCACGAACGGAGAGGCGTTTCTTTGTTGTGACTCTTGCTTTTCTTTCCGTACGTCAATAAAAGAAACATAAATGAGGATAAAGAGCTACGCTGCAGACGGCGGACAGAGAGAGAGTGATAGCGAGAGAGGAGATGGAGCAGGAACGTTAACTCAAATCCCAGTCAGAGAGAGAGCCATGTGATATTGGGGCCTTGAGCAAGGCCATTAAGGCTCAACTGCTAGATCTGTGTGTGGATTAGATTCTGCATAACTTGTGGATGTGTAAATGTAAATGTGAGTGACTTACTCGTTTTAGCTTTAGAGATATATAAGTTTGCATAATTCTGAGCCATTAGCTGAGAGTATTATGCCCGTGTGTGCATGTGTGTGTGTGTGTATTCTTTGAAAAACAACTTATATAATATAAGAGTGTACGAAACATCTCAAATAAGACAGGAGAAGCTACCGTGTCCTGAAACCTGTACAGTCTTCATCTCAGACGTCTTACATACTTTTCGCGAGCCTAAATGTGAGCTATGCAATAAACTCTCGCCAAGCATCGTCGTCTACCGAGAAGATCCAAAACCCTTCAAATGACGCTCCATTAACCTCGCTGTGAAAAAGTGATCATGGCCTTATGTAGCTTTTACATATTGATAAAATCCAGTCCATTTTAATACAATAAATTAAGTTCGCAATTGTATGTATTTCTGTTTAATGACTAACTTAAGAGCTTGCCATTATTTACTTTTTGCTGAACTTACATATTTTCCTTAAGTGGGAATTCTATCCTTAATTTAAATGCGTCGGTCTACGACAGTGAATATGTGGTCCTAGATCGGATATGTATCTGATAAATGGCCATGCGACATGATTGAGAACGGTCCCGTCAGAATTCATGTGACTTGTTATACAGGACAGCGGTAGCGGTGAGTGTATTTAGTAGAAGGATTGGGAAATTGGTGATTTATCTGAAATTTGGGGAAATGAATCAATTCAAGCAAAACTGGAAGGAAATGATCGGACTCGGAGTCATGTTTGAAACAAATTCTCAAGAAATGGTCAAGTGTGGCCACAAAAAAACAAACACTGCTACAGCGGCACAGAAAAATAAAGAGAAAAAAGTTGAAGGAGGCAAAATACTAAAAATACTGTGACTGCGATGCAGGTTTGGGCTGCTAGTGTGCTCATTTGTTGCTTCTAATATGACGGATAAGACATTTTTTCACAACGACGCATGCATAAAGACTGATATGTTTCACTTGCAGATGTTACAGATGTGAACTATCAAGATTAAGCAAAAAAAAAAAAAAAAAAAAAAAGGCAGAATTGTGCAATAAAGCTTGCAATGTGAACTTAGATAACTAATTAGAGATCCTAAACAGCCCCAGGGTTACAGTGTAGCCAGAGGTGACATGATGTCTCACTCAGGGATGTTCAGGGATGTAGTGATGCAGAATGGGGGTTGATGCGACTCTGAAACTCTGAACTGGATGTATTTTGCACCATGAAGGCATTGTGTGTTGACTGACATACATGCAACTTATCTTAAAGTATCTGCTGCTTCTCATAACGGAAACAAAAAACAAACAAAAACAAATTTTTGCAGTGATTCGCAGCACGAGATGCTGCACGTGCATCCGTCGCGTCGGCTCCTTCTGATCTTCGCGTGCAGTTAGACGCGTTAGGAGCGACACTCGGACCCACAGCCTATGCAAAAAAAGAGTATTATGCAAAAGTCGCACCACATCCGCAGACACTTCATCTACAGCTGCGTTCACCTCTCTGGTGCCTGGTGTTTAATCAGCACCAGGCGCGATGTGCACTTCGCACTCTGCGCAGGGGGATTAGACTCGAATCGCGTCCGATCGAGAGAACACAGAAGGGCCGCGACGTGCTCGTGAAGCATGAAAGAAAAACCTGCGTCTTATTTGTACTTGGAGTTGCTCGTGCTGGCTCGTGAGCTTGTTCTTCTTCTTTTTTTTTTTTTTTGCGCAGTTAAAGCTTGACATGATTTATTGACCGGATTTATTGCATGATCGTGATGTTTATTAGAGGCTTTTATTACTGCTCGTTAGACTGATGTTACACTGATGCTTACTGTAACATTGTGAAGGCGATGTTTATTAGAGGGGATAACTATGGATGGCGCGCGCTATTAATCCCGACAGCCTTAATTATGACTGCTTTTGATTAGGACGGATCTCCTGCAGTTTTCCACACACCCTGAAAAGCTGTCTTTCTCATTCCGTGTCTCCGTCTTTGTCTCACCTTCCGGACCGGTTTGCTGGTGTAGGTCGCGCTGCTCCACCGGGCCCGGTCCTGCCCTCCGGAGCGCCGCGTGTCCTCCTCCTCGTCTCCTAGCAGCCCGGCGGATGCTGAGTCCGAGTCCTCGCCTTCCTCCAGCTCCTCTCCTTCCTCCACCTCCGAGGTTTTGAGGCGCTTGGGCGCGCGTTCGTACTCCTCCTCCGCGTACTCCTCCATCAGCGACATGTTCAACGCGGACAAGACAAAACAAAACAAAAGAAAAAAAACAAGCAAATAACGCCGCGGTGAGCGGGACGATCAGCGCCAAGCCGAGCAGAGAGAGCGCGCGCGGTCAGCGGCAGTCCGTTGGACCTCACGACGGCGCACGTTTGCAGAGCAGAAAAGCCTCGAGCTCAGAGTTGCCAGATTGGATGTGTTTGCGTCGCACGTCTGTCCGGTTCTGCGAGACTTCCTGCGCATGCGCATTCCGCTTTAGCACGCCCATAAGTACACGCTTCTCATACGTTATAGGACTAATGCTGGAGATATTCTCTGTATTATAATATTACTACTACTACTACTAATAATAATAATAATAATAATAATAACAATAATAATAACAACAACTTTGTTTATACAGCACTCTTTACACATAAATTCCACCCCTTTTTTTAACACAAATGAAACAAAAATATTACAAGAGAAAGAATGAAATATATAAAATTGTTCAATGAAAGGAAATGTATTTCATTTACAAGTGAGAAAGTCATTCAGTATGTCAATAAAGTAAACTATAAGAATCAAAACAAAGAGGAGAAAGGGAAAATATTATGTAAAAAAAATTATGATTAATTAAAAAAATCACAGAATACAGATAAAATAAATAAAATATGTGAAAGCAAACAGACACGACAGAATAAAACTGCATATTGCAGGCACACCGCTAGCTAGCTAAAGGCCTGAGTCAAAAACAAGATCTTAAGCTTATTTTTTTATTTATTTATTTATTTTTATTTAGAACACCTGGAAATTTATTACAAACCTTGGAATTTATTACAAACCATCCTGACAGGAAGCTGAATTCTGTAATAAATAAAATAAAGCCCTAGGAATAGGAATGCACAAAATTTCCAGTTTAATGTGCTAAAAAGAAAACATGCCTTAATCCTCAAAATCTGGCAACACCGAGCCAGCAAAAAACAAGCACACACTGACGCGCGAGCGCGCCCTCGAGCTTTGTTCGCGCGAGTCCGTGAACAAAGTGTTTTCATTGGACGAGCCACGAGGCTGCCACCCGAGCGGCGTCTCTGATTGGCTGGAGAAAGCTGCTGGGAAACAGATGAGACGGAGCAGCAGGCATTTAATATTTCACAGTGGAAAGAACATGTGAAAGCAACCAAAGCATGAATTTGATTTAAAGTTTTATAGGAATCTGAGTGAAGATTTGAGGATGAGTTTAATTAGAGAAACAGAATTTAATTAGAGTGCAATTAGATAAGAGTCTATTTCCCCACTGAAGATTCACATGAGCATCTTTTTTAGACACTTCACATATTTTTCACATGCAATGCATGTTTTTATTTTCATGTGTTTTTATTTTAATTAATTTATTTTTACATGTATTTTTTACACATGAGTCTACTATCACATGTAATTTTTTATAATTAAATTTTCATGGGATTTATTATTATTGTTATTATTTTACAAATTATTCTTTTATTTTCAGATGTTTCACATGTTTCAGATGTGATTTTTCCCCACAAATAATCCATTTTCATATGTGATCAAACATGTGGAGATGTGTGCGATTATTCTGTAATCCAGTGTAGTTTGTTATGCTTTTACTACAATACACTGTTGTTTTACTACAACCTCTGAAGCCTGATACCACCATGAATTTACTGCTGTACTTAATGGCTAATAAAGTTAGTAAATGTTAATACTATAAGATGTGACTCTAGAGACTGCGGAGAGCAAAGGCAAGAAAGAAAGAAAGAAAGAAAGGGCCTTCTGACAATTATTATTATTCTAACCAACCTTTATTACCATTATATTACCCAGAATTAAAAAAAAAATAATCAGATATGAATCAAAATACATTTATAAATTTTATATGATTAATAGCAATAATGCTTTTACAATTTTTAATTTGAATTTATTTGTTAGGTAAAATGAATTACTTGCATAATTCAGCGTTATATTCGTTATATTCAGCTTGCTAGATAAACACTACACAGGCTGTAATCTGTGGCTCGTCCCTTGTTAAATCATCATTACATAACATTACATTATATAAAACGTTGCTTTTTGAGCCTAAGTTTTAGCTTTTTTTCCTGTGTGTATGTAATCTAAAATCCAAGCTAACAAGACAGCCTGGTCAGCTGCTGGCAACATAATGAATTCAGCAACGATTTACAGCTAAATTATTAATGATAAGCCGCCAAACCTTCACCGAGCCACACAGTGTTGGGGCCCGAGGCAAGTGTCAGCCTTTCCTGTCCTGAAGCTACAAATCTGAACCACGGTTTCACACTGGAGCTTTAGGGCAACTCATTTTATTGCATATTTTTAACTTTAATACCGACAAGGTTTGGTTTTGGGAGTCTGGTTCCTCTCAGGGTTTGTTCCTCAGGTCGACTCAGGGAGTTATTCCCTGACACTAAATTGCTCATTAGGGGTCTAAATTTACATCCAGATTTCTGTAAAGCTGCTTTGGGACAATGTCTATTGTTAAAAGCACTACTGAAATAGAAAACAGAATTGAACTGAATATTGTTATTTTGTTGTTAGGTTTATTATTAAATTACCCAAATCATATTGAGGTGCTTCTGTTAACCATATGTAAAAAATAAGCAACACAGCCTACATTGCACAACCTGCAAAGTAACCTTATAAGATATAGAAGTCACTGTAGACTTTTATAGCACCGTGCTGTTTAATTCTCAATTCTGATTGGTCAGAAGGTGATGATTCATTTTCTATAGCAGTAGCTCTGATAGTAGTTCCAGATGTAAAGATTCATATTAATTAATTAAATGGTGGACACTCAACATAAATTTAAAAAAAAATGTGTAATCATTGATATGGAGAAGTTTCTATAAGGAGATGTTTATTCAGCATTTTGGAAGGAGTCTCCAGTGTCAGTGTTTTTTTAACAGTCAGAAGTAAAGGTCAAGGTCAAGATCAAGTGGGTTTGTGTTGTCAGTCCTCCATATAACTTGTATACACTGGAAAGAAGTATCATTTCTTCAGGATCATGGTGCAACACATAATGCAGTAGCACAGTACACAGGACTACATACAGTGCAAATACATGAGAGTTTGAGACGAATGCAAAAATATGCAATAAATACTGGAAGAAACCAATGCACACTAGGTAGTGGTGACTTAGTGGTTAATGCTTCGGGCTAATGAGCAAAATGTTGTGAGTTCAAATCTCAAGACTACCAAGTAGTCACTGTTGGGCTCTAAACTGTCAGTCACTCAGGTCATTATACATTTTTTTGGATAAAATTATCTGCGAAAAGAGTAAATGCAGCTGTAATTTTTCTGACAGAGGGAAGTCTTTAGGACGGAGGGCTTCAAAAGAAAGAAAGAAAGAAAGAGAGGCTGTGAGGAAATGACTGTTTATAGCTGTTAGAATGATACGTTTTGTGGATGTTACACATTAAATGTAACTAAAAATAGATAAAAATTGTGATTCTTTAATAAATAAAAATTGTAATAATTGACAAATTGCTGTAATATAAAAAGAATAAAACATTTCAGGACTTGCTCTTATGGCAAAATCATCAGCTTTGGGGTGGTACCTGATGATACTGATTATTTTCCTGTAACTTACATTAGATTTCCCTCTCACTTCTGATTGCACTCTTTTGCTAAATCATGTTTCCATGGAAACTAAATATGTTTGGTGTTGAAAAAGCATTATTTTAAGTCATTTGGCCAGTGTTACTGTAAGGGTCTATAAATGTAGGACAGATATATTCTGTATATTTATGGGGGGAAATCATATTAATAGACTGATCAGCAATATTTATTCAAATATTTTTGTGCAGTTTCGGTGGAAAGATTTATATTTTATCATTAAGTAATTGATTTTTATGTGACATGAACAAAACTGTCATTTTGAGAAGCAATATGCTTCATAAACTGTCATTAAAAATAGCATCTTATAAAATATTGTGTTAAAAACTCCACAAAATCCACTGCTGGGACATAATCATGCCCATAGTTGCACTTACTTATTCACATGTATGCATTTGGCAGACAATCCTGGGATACAATCCAAGCAGAGCTGTAGAGGTTATGGGCCTAGCTCGAGGGTCCACCAGTGGCGACATGGAGCCGTTCTGCGATTTGAACTCACACATTTCCAATCACAGAGCCCTAACCACTGAGCTACAGCTCTAAAAAGGCAATTGCAAACGTTCCCTTCAGGACCCAACTGTCATCCCTGTCTCACGCTGAAGCATTTAGGACACAGCCGTTTCCTCTCCTCAGAGCCCAGTTTGAATTCCCCCAGATTCCTGCAGGCTGTACAAATGTTAGCACAGTGCCAAAAAATGAAGATGAGGGCGTCAGTGCTACTGCTGCTGTACTGACAGCCTACGCTACGTGACCTCAAGCAGAAAGCCTGAGCTGGTCCTGAAATGCTACACGTCTACTTTCTCCTTCTCCACACTGAATAAATAAGAAAAGGTAATAAGCCTCGTTGCTGCGCTTCATGTAACCGTGAGACGTTTGGGGCTATTGCGTCCAATTTGTCTGTGTTATGCTACCTTTGCTGGCAGACAAAGACACTGGCAAATTTGCATTAAACAAGCCTGGCTGATCGCCAGCAGCAGAGCTATCCACAGAAACAGCAGAGACGATGCACTTTAGCAAGGTCATCTCAAGGTCAAGATAACAGAGGAGTGCATCAGACGTGCATTTATTCCCCAAAACACAACGGGTGTCCTGCAAGACTACTGGCATATTCTACTCTGTATTCTTTCTAAATAGCTTGCCAAAACGACTCCAAGCACATCTTAAGGGAAATCAACCTTGAAACACCGGTGTACATTTCACAGCCAGATTCAGTGGAAGCCTTCCCAGGTTTTGTTTAAGTGCCGATTGCTCGAGCGCCACAGATGCACAGATTTGCTACAGTTTAATGAAATGGCAGTTGCTCATTTGGCTTCTGTGCACATCAGGAATGCCGAGCTCTCGACTGCAACACAAAGTGGCAGGCATCTGCGAATATACTGTATGAGCTGCTCCTGCAGGTACACAAGATGAAACAGATCTGCAACTCACTGACAGACCACAGGGTTTTGTTTGTTTTTCTAGTTTGCTTGTCAGGAGAAAACTTTCTCAATAGATCGGTGACTTCTCTTTCTTAAGACTCGCTGTATTCTTCAGCAGAGTGGCGCAAAACCAGGCGACTATCGGTGTTCCTGATATGATGTGATTTCAGAAGGATTGTAGTGGTAATGTTTACTTTGGTTAAAGTTAAACTTACAACCAGAAAGGTTCCAAGTAGAACCATTTCCAAGCTAAGGACACTCAACGATATAAAAAACTCTTGAAGAACCCTTTTTCTTGGAGAACCCACATGGATAGTACTTCAGTAGATAATCTCACTTGGATACTGTAGATTTGTAGCTAAGAAATCTTTGCTACTGTGGGGGACAAGTGGTAAAAGAATTAAGAACATCATAAGGAAAAGACCTTTAGCACTTCCTCCTTTATTTTTTTACAGAAAAATGAAACAACAGCCTCCTCTTAGTTTGTCCCTTTGGGGAACTATTGAAGTTTCTAAAGCATGTAGAATACCATAAACCCTACAACTGAGGGTTTCCTTTTCACAAAAGCTTTCAAATAGGTCCTTATGTAGAAAGTTGGAACCAATAGGATCCAAAGAACCTTTGAGGAACTAGGTGAATTCAGTGCAACGGAAAATTAACCACTACTGGAAGAAAAAACCTTTTTTCATATCCTTTCATGTCTTTTTCCATTCAAGTGGACTGATTTTTGTAGCTGGAGAATTGTATTTACAGTGGCACGATGGTGCGGCTGGTTGCCATCTCACATCTCCAGGGTTCAATGTGATTCAACCCTGGTTCAATCCTGAGTTCAGGTTACTGTCTGTATGGAGTTTTGCATGTTCTCAGTGTATTTGTGTGGGTTTCCTCTCGGTTTCCTCCCACCTCTCATAAATATCACGGGTGGATTGGCCATTCTAAATTGTCCATTCAAATAAATTGTCCCTAGGTGTGGATGTGCGTCCAATCCCAGTTGCGTTCCTGTGATAGGCTCTGGATTCACCGTGACCCTGACCATGGTAAATCTCTTACTGAAGAATAAATAAGTTTGGTCTGAGCACTGTTTTAGAGAATAACGTGAATAAATCTGAGGGCCTTTATATTAGGGTGTGACGAACGGCTATTTGGATTATATTCACTATTCAACTATTCAAATGAATATAACTATTCAAATTAATCCAGGCAACAATCTTAAATTGAGTGCTGTATATTATAATTGATTAAAAAATACAGGCAACTAGTGTGTAAAAAAGAATTCATATTTTTAAACTGAGGTATAAGTAGGCTAGCAAGGTGTTTTGCCCATAATTTAGTCCTTCTCTAGATCAGTAATTGTGAATTAACTGCAGGAGTAACACAGATTCTCAACAAAGCTGGTCACAATTTGATATTTAATGAGAGTATCAGTCAGAGGCTACTAAATCGAATCATATTCAATCAGATTCAAATAACAAATGGTCAAATATCAAATCATTGCCTTATGAATCAAAATCATATTGTATTATAGCAGATTCAGTGGTAGCATCAAATATTGAATCATTGCCTTAAAAATCGAAATAGTATCATATCATAGCAGTACTAAATATTGAATAGTATATTTAGTGGTATTGTTAGATAATGAACAGTTGGTATTTATTGAAACTGCACTGTATAATATCATAGCAGATACAGTTTTGTCCATCATCAGATTGTTGCCTTAAGAATCAAAATCGTATCCTATTGAATTGTATTTTAGCAGAATCATTGATAGTGTCAAATATCGAATCGTTGCCTACTGAATCAAAACCGTATCAAATAGTATCATATTTATTTTAATATTCATTATATTATGGTCAAATAAGGAATCAGTGTGTTATGAATTGAAATCATACACTGCCTGGCCAAAAAAAAGGTCGCTGTTTGGGTTTAAATAAGCAAATACTTAAGAGCCTATGATTGGATCATTACTGCAGTGATTAATATGTTTCAGCTGGCAACAATTCTTTTAACCTTAACTGATGCAGTGTGTAGCTTCTCATTTCTTAAACAACCATGGCAGATTACGTATCCCATGGTCGTGGAAAAGATGTTACTGAAGGGGAAAATTGTTGGCCTGCATCAAGCAAAGAAAACAACTAAGGAGATTGCTGAAATCACTGGAACTGGGTTATGAAATGTCCAGTGCATTATTAAAGCCTGGAAGGATAGTGGTGATCCGTCAACTTTACAGCAGAAATGTATTTGGAAAAAAATCTTGAATGATCGTGATCGGAGATCTTTAAAACGCTTGGTGATGTCACATCGTAAAAAAATCGACAGGAGAACTCACGGCTATGTTTAATAGTGAAAGTAAGAGCATTTCCACACGCGCGATGTGTTGAGAACTTACAGGATTTGGACTAAACAGCTGTGTGGCCACAAGAAAGTCATTTGTTAGTGAGACTAATTGGAAAAAATGACTTCAATTTGCTAGGGAGCATAAAGACTGGACTGTGGAGCAATGGAAAAAGGTCATGTGGTCTGATAAAATCAGACTTACCCTAATCCAAAGCAATGGGCGTGTCAGGGTAAGAAGGGAAATGCATGAAGTGATTCACCCATCATGCATAGTGCCTACTGTACAAGCCTCTGGAGGCAGTGTTATGATCTGGGGTTGCATCAGCTGGTCAGGTCGAGGCTCAGCCTCATTGTGTGGCAGTAAAATGAAGTCAGCTGAGGACCTGAATGTACTGAATGACCAGGTTATCCCGTCAATGGACTTTTTCTTCCCTGACAGCACAGGTATATTCCAGCATGAAAATGCTAAGATTCATCAGGCTTAACTTGTGAAAGAGTCGTTCAGGGAGCATGAGGAATCATTTTTACACATGAATTGGCCACCACAGAGTCCTGATCTTAACCCCATTGAAAGTCTTTGGGATGTGCTGGAGAAGACTTTACAGAGCGGTTAGACTCTCCTGTCCTCAATGCAAGATCTCAGCCAAAAATTAATGCAACTCTGGATGGAAATAAATGTTGTGAAGTTGCACAAGGTTGTTGAAACAATGTCAGGACGACTGCGTGCCGTAATCAAAGCTAAATGCAGTGCAACAAAATATTAGAGTGTGCGACTTTTTTTTTGGCCAGGCAGTGTATTATATCTTAGCAGATAGAATCATATCATATCGTAGCAGATTTTGTGTTATGGTCAAATATTGTTCATTGTTTTATGACTAGAAATCATATCGTAATGTGTCGTATAATAGCTGATTCTGTGGTATTATCAAATATCAAATCGATGCTTTAAAAATCAAAATCGTATCGTATCATGTGGAAGCCTGGGGTTTACATCCCTAATCCTTTGCATGAATGTGTTTTCTTTAAATGGACATGCTAGCCATGGCTTTGTATCCCTGGGTCTTGTAAAATTATATAATATAAACTTTCTACACACTTAGAAAAAAAAGGTTCCTCAGTGGTTCTTTGGATAACATCTTTCTAAAAGGGTTCTATTGGACTCTTTCCTGAAGTTTCACGCTTCTACACAGAACTATTAAAGATTTCACTAGAAGGATAAACAGGAGAATGTGGAAGGGTGCTAGATGGAACTCTTTTTTTTTTCCTCAGAGCATATGGGGCCTCCTTTACCATCTCTTGGAAGTGCAAATTTTTTTAGTCCAGGCCCTTTGAGCTACCTTTACACCGAAGGGACCAGACTAAGCCAGTCCCAATGTTCTCTCCTCTAAGGCTAAATGCATTCTGTTTGAAACAGTTTCTGTTTGATTTCTGTATTCTCCCTGACCATAACCAAACTAGCCATGCATGTAGGAGTGAGTGATATGGTTATATTGCAGTATGGGTAATAATGAAACATGGTACAAAAATACATTTCAGAATCAGATAAGGTATTTGTTACAGCGACTGATAATGGAGTTAGAAAAACACTGACACCTGATACACAGCAAAACGATATCATGATGTTAATATAGGGAAATATCACCAGCACTTCGCCGAGAAGATTGAGGAAGTGATCAGTTTACAGTATTTCACTACTGTAGTGATATACTCAACATCTAAAAATAAAAAAGGAGTCTAGACATCATCATACATTATGCATCGAACAGTGGGCAGAGCAATTACTGAGCTGTGGGAGCCTGATATTGTGCATTAGATATGTTGAGAGATGGTTTGCTTAGTGGATTCTGTGGAGTCTGATTTTAGAAGATTTGGAATTCAGATCCTTACAGAAAACAGTGTTGGACCTTTGGGGCAAGGCTCTTAACCCTCAGCTGCTCAGCTGTGTGACTGGACTGTGTCATGTTTTAATTGCAAATGAATAAATATTACATCAAAGTATTAATGTAATACAAAATATATAGCATTGTTCATGGTGCACATAATTTTGTAACCCTTAAAAAAAACCATGTTGTAACTTTATTACTTATTTATTTTGCCCTGCAGTGAGATGTCAGGGCATTTCACAGCAGCATAATGCTCTAATGTTTCAAACGTTAGACACAGCCGAAAAAACCCTGAGGTCCTGAGTGTCAGTCAATCTCTAAAAGCAACTTCAGCAGCTGTGCTTCAGAAACAATTCATTATAAATGGCCATCGCTGACCCAGTTTCTATAGGAACATGTTTGGCCTTCGAGAGTCTTCTCTCATCTTGCATCTTAATCGTGAATCCTTGTAAAATAGGCATGAAGTGAGGGGGAGGGTGGAGGAGAGATGCAGTAAGACAGAGCCGTACCTCCACTGAAACCATTTTGGTCATTTCACATCAGTTACTGAGATTAATCAAACAATTTAAGCTGACTGATTGCTATTACATGGTCGAGCTGTGTCACTTCATCAGTGATTGGCTTTCATTATATTTATTCACTGGCCAGACGCTTTGCCTACAGCGAATTACAAAGCCAAGCAGAACACGATCCATACAGGATTACAGACCTCCCAGAGTCAAAGACTTAGTAGAGCCTCATGGGCAGTGCTGGGATATGACCTTCCATACAGAACCCTAGAACAAATTCAATTCAATTCCAATTCAATTTTATTTGTATAGCACTTTTAACAATGGACATTGTCACAAAGCAGCTTTACAGAAACAAATACATTCAGGATATAAATTGTACATTTATAAATGTATCCCTAATGAATAAGCCAGAGGTGACAGTGGTGAGGAAAAACTCCCTGAGACGTTATGAGGAAAAAAACCTTGAGAGGAACCAGACTCAAAAGGGAACCCATCCTCATCTGGGTGACAATGGATAGTGAAATTATAAATAAATCCCTTCTATAACTGTGTACTACATGGACAAATAGCGCAATTGTGTAACCAGGAAATTCATTACAGTTTTCACATGAAGTCTGTATTGTTGAACCTATCGACGGTCCACTGATGGAGTCCTGAGTGCAAACCTGCTCCCTAAAGCCACCACAGCAACCGCAGTCCAAAGCCTTCACAGTACAACTGCCAGTATGAACCGCAGTCCAAAGCCATCTCGACAGACCCCAAGCGCCATCATCCCCAGCAATCCCAGAGATCTTCAGGCCGTCCATGTGGGGCCACCCAAAACGTTCTCTGGTTCTGACACCCAGGTGTCTGTGAAGCATAAAGAGGGTTAAAGTGGTCAAAATCACAACACTCCATTATTATATTTATTATTGTTTTCTTATAGTTAGTAAAACAACTTGGATCTAATGTGTTCTGTCACAGGGAAGTGGAAACTTCAGAAATAGAAAGTTCTACACTTCTAATAAATAGACAACATATCTATTTACTCTCCAAATATAGGTACTAGGACTTTCAGTATCGTGAGTGAGACATGCACAGGACTCACACCCTGGCTTATGTCCTATTTCCTCTTTATAGGTGTTGTGACACAACTATTGGCACAACAATTGTATCACACTTTTTTCATTCCTGGCATTTTTAAAACAAACAAAATCAATGCTTGTTTGATGAATTTCCCTGATTCTGGCAACGCAAGTCACCCGAGAGAAGCTAGCAGTCCACAGCTTTGCAATACGACAGCTAACGCTGAGCTAAATCCTAGTGTAAACAAGGAACATTTTGATAACAACGATTCGGTATGTTATTATAAGAAACTAATCAACAATGAGGTGGTGTGATACAGCCCGACACAACATGGAGTTACTATTACCACCCAAAGTTGATTAATTTCCAAAAACCGCATTGCTCAGATGTATTTAACGCCTTGTATGCCACAGCAACAATTGCCATTTTTTTTTATTTATTAAAGAATGACACATCATAGTTTTTTTTAAATCCAATTAGAGCTACATTTAAAATGTTGCAGAACATCCCTGAAACAAGCTAGTCCTTTTTATCCAGTTCCTGTGTTAACTCCTTTGTCCTGGGAAAACTTAGTTATAGTTTTACAGTTTTAATGTTACAAAGCACTGACACTGGAGACACCTTCCAAAACTAATAAATAATCTCCTCAGAGAAAACTTTGCCATATGAAGGATTATACATTTTTATAAATTATTTATGTGGAGCATCTATTATACAAGTCCCTCTAGCTGAGTTACTATTGAAACTATAACATATGAGAACGAGTGCATTAATATAATCTGTGATTTGATTACAGCCAGCACTATTGTACTGCTGTTATAGAAAATTAATCAACACTTTCGGACCACTCAGGAATTCATTTCGAGCACCTAGAGCATGTAGTACATAATCGTATGGAATGTTTCACATTTCCACTGTAGTCATCTGAAGTGTCTCATTTTCCACTAGTTTATTACTTATTAGCTTCTATGTCTATGCTGGCTCTTGTGTAAATACAGAAGAGTCCTGTGGGAAGTGGAACTGTGTGTTTTTACTACAGTGTCAGTAGTGGTATCTGCTATAAGTTAAACAATCACAGGACTTCACGTTACCCGTTCACACTTCTGTTTTCTGGAGAAGTCCCAGCAGCCTTCAGGATCAGAAAGAACATCAACTGGGTTTAGCGGTTAATTCAGTGCTACAGAGGAATGTGAGATTAGCATATGTGTGTGTGTGTGTGTGTGTGTGTGTGGTTGGGGGGGGGGTTAAAAGTAGTGGCTTCTTGTTTTCCAGGGAGCCATGTGGAAAATGAGAACAGATCAGAAAGTAACTCAACACAAACCCAAAACACTTAGAACTTATAACACTGGCATCTTTCGCTGAGACTACAGTTAGGATGACACTCCTCATACAGTTCTCTCATTAATATAAAAATACCAGATTACATTAGATTACAAAATATAACAGATTATGCAGATGGTGAGCTGCTGTTGTCTTTATGCACAATGTGTAAAATCGAATTTTACAGTACAACAACTTTCAGGTTACATAATTATTTTGTGAGAAAAGTATCAGCTCTTCATCTAAAATCTTCAGCTACTCAGTGTCTGAATTTCAGTATAATGAAACCTCTAATGATTCATGACCAAAATGCTTAAAAAATTAAATGTAAGGATGTAAAAGTACATAGAAGCACTGTTGAAGGAAATGTCTAACTATTTTTTCATAGCAGAGAAAAATTAAAACATAGACAAATCCAAAAATCAACTGTCTGATTAGATGTTTTATTCGAAGTATTAATGTTACATTTTACTACAATGCTACAGTAAAAAAGTTAGTGTTTGGATCGTATATAAAAGTTGGATTTTAAAGTAGTTGTGAAGCCTGGATTCTTACCAAAAAGAGTGGATAAAGCCTGAATTCTGTTTTAATTGTCCCCTAATTCTGTTTTAAACAAGTCTACAGGTTAAGCAACGCAAAACAGAGTGCTGCTACCACCCTGAAGTTGATCATTTTCCTATAACGGCAAATCCCCGTATCTTTATTTCTCTTATATCACAGCAATTTGCCAGCGATTCCATTTTTTTAAATTATTTATTATTGAATGACACAGAGGTTTTTGATAGTTACATTTAATGTTGTGGAAGTTCCTGTTATCACTTACATTATAGCAGCTATAAACAGTCCTTTCCTCACCAGCCTCTATTTTTTTCTCTATTGAAGTTAATAAAACAAAAAAATGCAGCTTGTCATGCCCTGAAAACGTACTTACTGTTACAAAGTGCTGACACTGGAGACTCCTTCCATAAATGTTAAATAAACACCTCCTGGCAGAAAACTTCACCATATCAATAAGGATATGTTTTTCTTTTTTTTTAAACAACAGCATATTTTTCATCATTTTTATCAGCCTTTGATTAGGTAGCATTCCTCTGAATGAGCTGTTACTGCAGAAACAATAACATTAGAACGAGTGCATTAATATAAACCTGTAATTTGCATTAAAGCCAGCACTACTGTCAGAGCTGCTGTTATAGAAAATTAATCAACACCTTCTGAGCAATCGGAATCAAGAATTCAGCAGTGTTGTGTTGTGGTATAATAAAGGTTGTACATTGAGCTGAGCTAACAGCGAGCTGAGCTAATAATGCTTTATTTTATTCCAGTTTAAGGCTGAACAGGAGGAGTTTGGTTCTAAATGTGCTGCTTGTAGCACATTGAGCAGGAAGTATGGGTAGTGAGGAAGTCTTTTGCTATTAACCACACAGGTTTTGGCACAATTATACTCAAGTATAGTTACTTATGTTTCTTCCCTATAACTGGTTTCAGAAATGAAGTATTGTCAGTGTGTGGGTGGGGAGCTCATGTTGGGTAACATTAAGGCTTGTGTCGTTAATGCTGTGTTGTTCACTTTTGATTTGATTTCTTTATGGAGAAGGCACTGCGCAGGATGCAGAGATTTATCATCCCCCATTTACAGCTGCAATGGTTGCCTAAGCGGTTTTGACAGGCTAAAATAATCGATATATGTCTAAAGAGCTCAGGCTAGCTTTACAATGTTAGCTTTATGTCACCCCTGAGCCCTCATAAAGGCAGCATCCTGTTTGAAATGGCTGCCGGTTTATAGGCCACAGGCACAGCCCGATGACTTATAGATTTTAATATTTATGAACCGGCTTTAGATCCTCTACATTTCTAAGATGTCTGGCCCAACAAGGTCTTACTGGAGCTTCTAGGAAAGCATTTGGCTTTGTTTGTCTAAAGAAGTCCTGGCCTTAGCTTGCAGCACTAATGTCTCATGGCAGGGGAATATTGTAAACAGCAGGGCGGAGTTAAGACTCATTAAGGCTTTCTGGATCTTACACGCACTCTCACTAGGTACAGCTGAGCTCGCTCACACACACACACACACACACCCCCACACACACACCACACAAAAGCTGAGACACATCACTGAGTTTATCTGATGTCTCTCAATAGCATCCCCTGCCAACATAAGGGCGAGTGGATTGTGTCAGCCCGTGGTGAGTCCTATTTAAAACACACTCACACACTGCAGGTCCCCCCCCCTCCTATCTCACACACACACGCACACACAGACACACACATCTGCTCTATGCTTTATCACTGACACACATAAAATCCTTGTAGCAGAACACAGGATACATCAGATTCAGCTGCTCATACACACTCTCTCCACTCACCCTCTCTCCCTTGTACAGTTACTAGGTACAAATCTACAGTATTCTCCTGAGATTATTCACTGAAGCAAATAAATGCAGTACCACTAAAAGTACACAAGGACATGACTGGAGCATCTTTATTAGTTGCTACTGGGCCTATATAAGAGATATGCTCTTCCCATTCCCACCGCTCCCGAAGGAATTTTGACCAATCCTGCCTGCTTCCGAAATTAGTTTGGTTTTACCCTGAATGTAATATTTTCTAATGAACGTAATCAGTTGTATTTCCAAAAACATAAACAAATCAGACATTTAAAGCAGGATAAAGCATTTACTGAAGATGAATGAATGAATGCGGTACACAGCACTGCACAAGCTCCATGTCCAATGTTATGTTAATGATTATGGCTTTTTGTTGTACAAGCTTCACATCTGACCTGCAGGGATGAAAGTAAAAACATGGGCTGTAGGACTTGAGTCCATTTTGAGTGTTTTGTGTACTGACTTGGACTTGTCTCGGACTTCTTGGCATTTGGACTTGGACTTAACTCAATACTCATCGGTCTTGGTAAAAATAATGTTCTCCTACATATTCTTTTCTTTTTTCATGCACAAATTTTTACAAGAAATAAATCTTTCTTCTAGAAAACAGCCTAATCACTGGCGCAATGCACGAATGAAGCCAACTAGTTGAAGTAAAAGCTTGACCTCGGTAACAATTTGATGGTTTTTCTGTCTCAATCTTGACTCTGGCTGTTATTTGGACTGGATCTTAACTTCAAGGGCCTCAATCCCCTTTAAGACTCAATCTTAACACAACCTTGGCTAGTCCTGGTCTTGGATTTGACAATGTTGGTCCTGATTACAGCCCTAGTAACTACAGCCTGCTGGATATCAAGATGTCCTGACGCACGCCTCTAGCCTCAATTACATCATTACAGTCTTAGCCTTTAAGTCAAGTCAAGTGGGTTTTTATTGTCATTCACCTTTCTAACTTCCATACATTCGAATGAAATGTTTTTTTCAAGATCACGACATAACTCATAACAAAGCAGTAGCATATTACACATTACTATAATAAATACACAAAACAGTGCTAACTAGACAGGAAAACAAAACAGTGCCAGATTGAAGAAACCAGTGCAATGATTCTCTGTAAACTGTAAGCTATACCATATTATGCAGTTGTTTAGAAAAGGAGATGGAGGAAGTGTGGCTGCAAGATAAGTAGTAAAAAGTGTCTCATAGCAGCATTATAAAGTGCACAAGTATAGTGATGGCTGTAAAATCGTGGGTGTTGGGAGACAGCAGTGTGTTGAATAGTCTGACTGCCTCGGGGAAGAAGCTGGTGCAGATGCAGCGTCTCAGCGTTCCCCCCCCACACCTTTTCTCCCCAATTTTTTCACCTGCCAATTCCCACCTATCAACCAGCTCTCCTACAACAGCTACCAACCGTGAGGGTGAAGGATAATACGTGCTCCCTCCGAGACACAAGAAGCCAAACAACCTGCTCATGCTGTGTCTCAGGGTAGCGTAACAAATCCAGAGGAAAACACTATCTGCCCTCTTCTGCACGCATGAGCTCACAGATGCTGGTGATTGGCTAGTACTGCTGTGATTAACAGGGGAGAGAGTATTTCATCCCTCCCACCTAAAGAGCATGGCCAATTTTGCTTTCTTAGCTACCAGCCACAGATTCAAACTTGCGATCTCTTAAAGACAAAGCACACAAAATGTGTGCAGTATATGTGGTAGGAAGTGTCGATGGTGGGCAGAGAGAGCCTGAAAATCTTAAGACAGGATATATTTGTAGTGTAGTTAGTACATTTTGTATCTGTTAGTACATTTTGATATATGTTGGTTTTGTTGCCATATTGTGATCATGACTTATTTTTAGTTAGTGAAAATCTGTTTTGAACCCCATCCCATCCCCCCTTTCTACGAAACCCAAAAGCCCCTCTATGCCATATGTTCTAGTTTTACTCCCGTAGGTGTGCGAGACCCATGAGCGAGGCAAATCTGTCTTCCCTCACACTCCAAACACATCTCTCATTCATGAACTTGAAAAGCTCCAAATCTAAGAGTTTATCCGCTTAATTCTTCACCCTTTTCTCTGCCCTGCCATTAGGCTGTCGCATTGCAGCCCACCTCTACCCTTTCACTCATCCTGTTTTTTTTATCCGTGTCTTTGTCTCGTGCTGCATCACCAGGGCAAAGGAGGAGGTGGGACTGTGGCTTGAGAGGGAGAGAAACAGCTGTGTGTATTGATCTACTAAGCCTCAAGTACAATGGATGTTGGTGTGAGAGTGTGTGTGGGAGGATGAAGGACAGTTTTACGATGATGTGTGTGGGTCGCAGATAAACACAGAAACATGTATTAAACAACACCATATGCTGCATTATTCTTCCTCTCCTTCAGGTGCTATTCCTGTGTCATTCACAGACGAGTCGACTCTTTGAAATTACTTATATTCTACATAAATATCAACTGAAGTTGAAATCAACTCAATAAATCTATCAGACAACAAAAAAGAATTAAACCTCCATGGTGGTAAATAGCGAGGCCGAACAGACAATTGGATGTCTGCACTGAGGGGAGCGTGATCAGAGATAACAATAGCATGTTATTTAACTGATGTAACTTTAGGGAAAGACTGCCATCTATAAAAAAAAAAAAAAAATCAATACGAGAATATGACTAATGTACCTGTGAAAAAAAAAAATAATAATACTTTGACCTGAGTATTGTAAAGTCTCCATGGATCCATGCATCCATTACAAGCCATAAACCCTGACACTGCTCTAGACATGGATGATGGAGTCAACACTGGAGGATTTGAACGATCCAAAGCAGGCTCAATTACGCAATTAAGATCAGCGGCAAAAATCAATATATGACTATTCAATGAGGGAAGAGTTTCAAATAACCTGTTTATGAAATTTGGGTCATCGTAGTTCACTATGAGAACAGGATTTTGCAATAATATGCCTAGTATAATCAAATATCTACCATTGTTATCAGCTATGACCTTTGTAGCAGAAAACTGAACTCTCTTATTAATTAAAACTGCAACCCTCTGGCCTTAGAGTTAAAATTAGAGTGGAACACCTCACCCACCCATGACCACCCAAGCCTCAAATAGTCTCGATTTCTTGAGTGAGTCTCTTGTAAAAACACAGTATCACTTTTAAGAAATTTCAGATGGGAAAATATCTTAGATCTCTTAACCAGGTTGCCCATACCCTTAACATTCCAACTCAGAAATCTAATGGAAGAGCGGAGTTACTCAAACTGTCAAGAGTGTTACTCATTTACGATACTACTCTAGGCCTCCCTCATTAGAGATGAGTAAACCCACCAACCCAAAAAGAAGAGGAGAAAAAAGAAAGGGAAATTGAAAAGGAAGCAGGTGGAAAGATTGAGAACGGTACAAGCAACAGACCCCACAAACATCTCCCACCGCCCCGCACTTTCAAAGAGAAGAAAAAGCAACCACATAAGAAGAGTGACTGGATAACATAAATCAGCCTCAAAGCATATTTTAAAAGACGAGTGTTAACGAAGCATGCCTCAATATCCAAAAAACCATAACCAAAAACCATACGAATAATGTATTGTATAAATTGAATATAATAACTATTATTAATGATATGTCCTATATGCAATGGTCCAGATCCAGAGGCCAAAAAACCAACCAGCCGCCCTAATTCACCCAACTTAAGTGACCATTTGAAAGGACTCATTAAACATTTAAGCCACCATCCTGCTCATGAATCAGTTGAACCATCAGCCTGTGACAGTTAGGACTTGACATAAGCCTCAGTCTCATCCAGAAGATTGAACTGCTTCTCCAAACCTTTGTATGTGACACGCAAGCCAAGAATCTGCCGTAGCTGCTGACACACTTTATCAAAAAGTGTTTTCGCACTTGCACGAGCAACCTTAGCAGTGAGATCAGCAAAGATGGTTATACTCATGTCCCCAATCTTGAAGTGCCTCAGCTCTCTTGCTTGACGTAAGATATCTACACAATCCGAATGATAATGTGGCCTTGCAACGATGGCATGTGGATGTTCATGAGGTTTAGGCCTTGGCTGCAGTGTGTGATGAGATCTATCAACAATGATAACAATCTTTATTATCAATCTTTATCAGTCTGTAGTGCATCCTTAAGTTACTTAGAAACGGCGACCGTAGTGGAGGGTCTATCTTCCAGGACTCCCACGATCCTGATATTATTACGTCAAGCTCTAGCTTCTAGGTCCTCGCATTTATCTTCCAATCATCTCACTTCCGCAGAGATAAACTCCACTTCCTCTTGAATCATGGTGACATCGTCCAAGCAAGTCGATAAAGATTGTTCCATGACCGTGCTATTGGCGAATTCCGCTTTCACTGCCTGTAGCTCACTCTTAATAGTCGAAAATTGTTCCCCAGCACGGTTTGCAACTCGGAACGGTATATCTCTGCAATCTCATTGCGTAGTGACGATAGTAATTCAGCTTTGAGGGCAGCCTTGTCATCTGACGCCACCGCATGCACAGCTTGTGCATCTGAGCTAGTCGAGGAATGAGGAGTCGAGGGCACAGCGAAAAGAGCAGGCGGCTGTTGCAACGATGGCGCATTAGCTCCTTTACTGCATCTACTCTTCATCTTGCAGTACAAGAGGCATAAGATTTATAACAAGAACTTGTTAACCAACACGTATACTCTGGGTGGTAGAAATTTAACAACAATTTAGGTGATAGATTTGCAAAGACCAACAACTTGGGCCAGTTTTGGGAGTAAACTCTTATTGCTGAGCTAAGCCAACTGTTCTTACTTAGTGGAAAGAGTCAGAATTCCCATCACTATCAGGTGTATCAGAGATGATATAACTTCACTAAACAAATAATCAAACCTAATCTTTAAAATGCTTCTTACTGTTATTGCACTAATTTGTGAATCCATTTACATCTCATGCTTGTAACATCCTTTTCCATGAGTCGTCCATCATAGGTTAAGAGAAAGGTACATTTTAGTTCTATATATAAGGAGTATATATAAGTCACAAGTCACACGTCAACAGGAAGTTCATCATCCGATCATCAAGGTTTCTCATTCTTTTTCTTTATTTTCAATGATATTGTGATATTGAGTGACAAGATCACTTTGAAAGTATAACCCTGTCAAATTATAGATTGAAAGCAAGTAAATCATTAGAAAGGCCTTCACGTCTTCATGCTGTTAGGCTAGTTAACCATATTTTGCTAATTCTATGCAAAAAACATGCAGCCAGTCAGCAAAATAAAAAAAAAAAACTTGTAAATAATGAAAATGTCACCTGAGATGGAGTAACATTTTTTTGAATGGTTAAAAGCATTAAAATATAAATTTCATTTTTGAAAGTTAGAAGAGCTAAATGGCACCGCAATCATCGAATCACGCTTTCATTATTAAAACATAGTATTTAAATTCATGTTACAGAATTTTTACTCAGTACAATAGATGGTTTCATGTTGTAGAAAGCACCTAATCAGGTGATGGGCCGAATGAAAGCTGATGTGTGTGAACAAAGCCACCGATTAAAATGTTACGCTGCACACAACACGGACAGGAAATAACTCTCAGGCCACAAGGGCTTCAGTACAAACACACATGCTTCCGCTTTGGGTTTCACATCTTCTCACTGTTGTGGGCTGCTGACCTCGGTGCTAGCGGCACAAATTGTTGTGCAAAATGACAAATGTCTGTGGTTTCCCAAAAAGAAAAAAAGTCCTGCGAACTTTAATTCCCATTCAATTTACATACATGGTTTTTAGCCACTTCACATTTTTATTTTCACACTTATTTTTACACAAAGTTCATTTATTTTCACAACAAAATGTTTTGCATGGTTTTATTTTTGCATGTGGTTTTATTTTTGATTCCTCACATGATTTATTTTTCTTACCTATTAATTTTTCCCATGTAATGCATGTCATTTTAATTTTTCAGGTGATTTCTCACAGGATTCATTTATTTCATGTTTATTTATTTTTCAAATATGATTTCTCACACTATTTTTTTATTATTTTTCACATTTGGGGCATGTGATTTTAATTTTTCATGTTATTTCTTCCATGATTCAGTTATTTTCATATGTGATTTCTCACATTTAATTTACATATGTAGGGCATGTGAATCAATTTTTCACACACAATTTCTCACAGTGTGTTTTCAAGTTTCCTGTGATTTTCTCACATGAATAATGCATATTGTTCACATGATGCCACGTGCTGAAACGAACAATCACATGTTTTTCACATGGTCACATTTCATTCACATAATCACATGAAATTTATGGGTTTTTTTTTTCCTGTGAGGTTTTGGTTGAGAGATTGTGTTTAAAAGGTAGGACTTACGGTTTGGTCTGCACAATTTGTTTTAAGGAAGAAGAAGAAGAAGAAGGGTGATATTATTAGTGTGCTTGGACCTCTAATAATAATAAATATAGCTGCAAGCAGCAATCTGCGGGGTCCAAGCACTCTTCACATTATCACTCCCAGTGACCAGCTCTTGCCAAGACACACAGAACAATAAGACCACAAATGAACACACTTTTAAAGTTTTGTGACTTGTTCAGCGCTAATTGTGTTGAACTTAACTTTGCTCATTCTCACTGAATGAAACTGATTGCCAAGAACAATATACTGGGTCATAGCTGTTATTTTCACTCACATAACACTGTCTGTAGACATTTTTTTCACCTAGCCAACATGTGCCACTAGCAATGAACTCCTCTCGCTTCAAGATTTATGTTGGATAACTCCACCCCCTATCAATGACCACCACCCGAACTGTGCAGACCTCTGCAGAACCTCGTCCTGAACATGTCTCTCCAGTTTCTTGCAAAGGCATCTAATTAGTCCTCAAAGAAAATACATACAAACATCACAGCATAGCATATTTTTGAATGATGTCATGGATAAAAACAAGAAGTCAGCCCTGGGTGTTAGTGTGTACAAAAGTGTCATGGTCTGAAACATATGTTAGACATTGCCTCCGCAAAGGACACAATGTCCACATCCTTCCTCCTCCACACTGAAATGGCCTGAGAAATGAAGGTTATTGCTTTGTTGAAGTTATTTGCACATATTGAGTTGCAGGTCTCCACATATTCTCCCAGATGAACAAAGTGTGCTGAGCTCACAAGCTTTTTTTTTTTTTTTTAAACACTGTTTAAATATATATATATATTTATATATAATATATATATAATCTTGCCTTTCTCAAACACACATCTTCCCCAGACAACATCACTTCCTATGACTCTGTGGCTTCAAGAACACAGACAAAAATATGTGTGAAGTATGTTGCAATCACTAAACCTAACCATGCAATGTGTGAGATGCTGGAGTTAGAGGTTTCCTATCAGTTATTCGCATCATCAAATGTTTGCTTAGGAAACTATTTAGTTTGCCTGCAACTTCAGGTACTGCTGTGTGAAATGGTGTTAGTGTTCCTAAAGCATAAAAGGCATTTTCTTTTATGAAGTATCAAATCAACAGACCATTTTCTGAGCAATAATGAACTCGTCCTGCTGAGTTTTATGTTGAAGATATTTATCAGTTTACTATGCTATAGTTCCTCCTCTTGACATTTCCACAGAGCACAGTTTGCAGTCTGCTTTGCTTTGATTGCCATCATCAAGCGTGAAATACGTCCAGATCGCTGTCATTTTGTGTTTATTAGAACAACAACGTACGCTAGGCTTAAGTCACATAGTATCACATGGTCTCGTATGTTGGTATCTTTGATGAGTACAAGTAAATGAGCATGGTATCAAAGAGATACCTGATACCAGTGTTGGTAGCAAATGCAAGGAACATTTGCTATAAACTTACATCCTTTGCCTTTGTCATTTTGCCCAAAGGGTGCACAAGCTTTTGTACTCACCTACACACATATACAGTTTCTGTGAGAAGGAAATGTTCAGAACATGCAGCTGAAGGTCTCAGAGACAATTTTTTCATTGTTGGTGTTGATTTTCGCAGGCGGCAGCAGCAGAATGGCGCAGGAATGACATGGTGTAGGAGGAAGCTGCCAAACTGGGTGAACAGAGACCTTATTCTCTGCCAACATGTCTGCCAAACTAGCTGTGGGTGGCAGTTGTGCTCATGTGCCTGTTGGTACGCCAACACGCTGATCCAGAACCAACTTTCCTGACCTCAAACAAGCTCACAGCCATGACAGCAGAAAGGGCAAACTGATCCCAGAGCAGGTCGAGCAGTATGACCTCCCTAAATGCCAAGGCAACAGCGGGAGCTTCCTTTGGCAGAAGGGAAGCGGCTGAGAAAAGCGTCAGGGGCCGGAATCTTTCTGGGAAAGGTCTCCAGATTTCTGTCACGCACCCCTGATACACATTAATAAAACTGACAAAGAAGCAAGCCATGACAATGCAACACAGTTCAATTTATTTCCTTTTAATGGTTGACTTCAATAGGGGTTTTGTTTGTCATTTATCGAGCATGTAGTGTGAGCTCTTTGCATAAACTATTTTCCAGCTTACTTATTATTGACTAAATTGCCCAATAAAAAGTTTGAGATGTTATTTGCATTTCTTAAAATAATTTGCTTATGAGGTAGCATTAGTAGCAGTAATTCAGATACTGGTGTCTCTCTACCAGCTGGCAAAGATGGTCTACCAGTTTGATCATCTCGGCCTAATAGCAGCAGGATGTCCATAAAACATATTTCAATTGGTCTTTGGTGTTTGTGTGTGTGTGTGTATATATATATATATATATATATATATATATATATATATATATATATATATATATATATATATATATACATACATACATACATATGTAAACTTGTTGGAGAGACTTTCTCTCACAAAATCATAACTGATTTTCACAGACACCCGCACTAGTCATTAATATTCATAAATCAGACCCCTAATGTTCATTAATATTCATTTTAACAGCCTTCTGAAAGAAGGGTGAAGCAATTTCCACGTTTTTGAAACCATTTCGACCCGAACCTGATATATGGCTGATTTATTATGTGGTGAAGTTGATGAAGCAAAATGAGCTGCGTGTGTGTGTGTTTTCAGTGCTGTCCTGAGAGGAATAAGATTTGGAGTATGAGAGCAGTTGGAAGATCTCCAAAAACCAACTTTACACAGAGATTACAGAGTTTCGCATTTGGGGGACTAATGAAAGGATTTATTTATTTATTTTATTTTATTTATTTATTTATGGATTTTCCACTTTGCAGCAGGAATGGCTCATTTCTACAGACTTTTTTCACTTCCTATTTTAAGTTTGCTGTAACATCCCAAATCGCACACTAGTATACTACACAGTATGTAAACATACACATGGGTGTCACACCATCTCTTAAAACATATTTAAAGAATAAAACACCTGAAAAAAAAAATCAGCTTCATGACGGTGTGATGCAACCTGCCACAGAGTTTATGTATTAAAGAACAACACATACTTTTTGTTCATTTATAATTGCATTTAATGTTGTGGAACATGTTTAGATCACGTTAGTTCCTGTTCTCACGTGTAACAGCTCTAAACGCTCACCAACTTCCCTTTTCGTTCTCTTGAAGTTAAGAAGACAAAAAAAAAAAAAAAAAAAAAGACAAAAAATGAAAAAAAAAAATGTAGTTTGCCATGTTACAGAGAAACCGGACAGCACAAAGCCCTCAGTCCTGAAGACTTTCCCATGGCGGAAAATTGACTGTAACAAAGTGTTGACACTGGAGACTCCTTCCATAAATACTAAACATCTCCTTACAGAAAGCTTCACCTTATTGACAATTATGCATTTTTCTTGGCTAAATAACATGTTTCTTAATCCGTTTGATATTAGACTTACATTATGTATTGGCTGCCATATAAGTCCTTGTGACTGAGCTGTTACTATAGAAACGATAACGTATTAGTACGAGTGATATAAACCTGTGATTTGCCTTACAGCCAGAACTGTCAGCACTGCTGTTACAGAAAATTAATCAACACCTTCTGACCAATCAGAATCAAGAATTCAACAGTAGTATAAAGAGGAATAGCTTCTTCTTAAAACAACTGCATGCTGTTTTGTGGGTTGTGCCGTATGCTAATTGGTTGCTGTGGGCCAATCAGAGGGAATTATTTAAATGAATCTCTTGCATGATGTAGATAACATCCGAGGGTTTATTATTATTTTTTTTTTTTACTTCGGCTTGATTTTTCTTCAATAAACTGAAGACATCAAAGGAAATAAGTTGATTTTCACAATATACTTTTGTCCTTACTAATTTAAGCATGATAATTAGAGCACTTGTTTCCTCTCCAGTCAGAAGCCAGGCAGCTGATGTGTTACTTCAGGTTATCAGGTGTGTGCCACCAGGTCAGGTAATCTCACATGGAATCACAGCTGAAAAAGTGACTTAAAGTGGTGCAAGGTAATGCGCTTGACTTTTAATTAATGCACCTGCCTGTGTTTGCTAATGGAAAAATGATTGTTGAAAAGCTGCAAATGCAGCTCTCAGCCAGATTTGGAGCTGTAATCGGTTTTGACCTGCGGTGGTCTGTCCAGTCAGAAATTGAGTTTAGCTAAAGTGCCGTGGCTCGGCGAAGAGGTGAAGAGCACTCTAACCGCCCAACATCAGACCGAAAAACAAATGAGCTCCCCCGCCTCGCACCCGAGAGGCATCATTACCAAACCATTTAGACAAATGAACCCTCTGCCGTTTCCTGTCTGGGAACTTTATAATTCAATTAGCCTCATTTATCGATCACAGTCGAACATTTAATGCCTCTCAGAGAGTGCACAGAGAAATATTTATACACAGGAGTTCAGTAGAGCCATCAATCTTACAAGAAAAAGAGTTCATGACAGACACTGAGGTAAGTGATGAATGCGAATATGGAGGGAAACCTCTCAGGGTAGGACATGCTCACTCTGTAGACCTTCTAAATGCCATTAACTGATGAAAACCCATTTCAAGGCTCAGAAACTCAGGCGGCAGGGACATTATTTTGGGGTAAAAATCAAAGTTTTGCAGTCTGCCAGGCTACTAGTGGACAAGAACAGAAAAATAAATCAATCCTTGTTTAGTCCCTGTAGAGAATGTGGTAGGAGAGATAGCTCCTGAGGGCGCGCAGTCCAAATAATCCATCGTCAGGATATTTCAAGCATATTTAATTCCAGTGGGATGAACAACTACATGGAGTTTGAATGTATTATTCAAATTTAGCAATTACAATCCATAAAAAGAAGTTTGCCTGTCCAGCGGGTGCCTGCGCTGCCAATTAGTTCATGCTTTTAAATGTCATCTTGTGCCATATGTGCAATTTGGTTAGTCAACCATTAACCCTTTAAACTCCCCAGAGTCATCGATGGATCCAGCCTTACATTGCTCATTGGCATACCTACACACCTTTCTCATTAGCTTCATAGTAGTTACTGAATTATTCATAGCTACTGAATAATATAGTTTAAAATGAATACTTGGATAATAAGCCATGAATCTAGGGACTTAAGGAAAATATGAATGTACACCCTTTTTCTTAAAAAAAAAAAATAAAGTCTGTATATCTTGCCGTATTTTAAAGTTTTTTTTAAATGACCTCCTGCCAGGAATCCTCCTTTCACAGACTTTAATACACTAATGCAGTGATGCAATATTCTCCAACAGTGCTATTATTCCTACTTTATTGTAAAAGAGCAGAACGCCAAGGACTATGTTCTGTGGTCATTTGAATTGTGCACCAAACTGTGCTTTAATAGCACTAAAGCTAGATTCATAGTCGACTGTGCCAGTTTGACAAAATAGGGCCAAAGTATTAAAAAAAAAAAAAAAAAAAAAAAAAAAAAAAAAAAAAAAAAAAAAAAACTAAACAATGTGGACACAAATGACAAATAAACAAGGCCATCACATTGAAACCACTGAAATCATTATTAAATCCTGGTTTTAGGTATAACAGTACACTTGAATCCTTCTTGCTCCATTACTACTACTCACAGTTAAATTTCAAGTACTAATTTCTGTCATGGCAGTATGTACTGGACGAATTGCTAAATGTCAAAAGTTCTCATCACTCATCACTCAGTTGAATGAGGAAATGTGCCACCACTGAGTACAGCTGATTCAGCCTATACTGAAAAGTCTTCTTCAAGAGGTTCTTTGTAAAGATAGGAGTTCTTAGCTTCTTCTTATTATTCAAGTTTGAGAGCTTTTCTGATAAAGAAATACTTTGTTGTAGGGCTTTCCACAGAAACTTTATATTTAAGGACATATAAAATGAAAAACATTTAAGGGTTGAGTTTAAATATAATAGTTGGTATATAGACAGTCTGATTATAATAAGATAATCTTTCATAAAATATAAAATTATTATAAATTATGGAGATGTATGAGAACTTTTGTAGAGGAATTGTTCAGTAAAATGATTTTTTTCGTTCTGTTTTTTTTCCCCATGATCGCAACACTAATTAAATATTAGAGGTATGAAAATGAACACAAAGAAAATACAATTAAAAAATAAATAAATAAATAGTGTACACTCACCATCCACTTTATTAGAAACAGCTGTACTTCATGCACTTATCTAATTAGATACTTCGCTTATAAACAAGGTGTTTCCACCCACAGAACTGTCGTTCACTCAATGTTTTTTTCCTGTTTTGTTTTTTGTACCATTCTGCGTAAACTCTAGAGACTGTTGTGTGTGAAAATCCCAGGAGATCAGCAGTTTCTGAAATATTCAAATCAGCCCATCTGGTACCAACAACCATGCCACGATCAGAGAGATCACACTTTTTCTTCATTCTGTTTGACTGAACTGAAGCTTTTGACCTGTATCTGCATGATTTTTTTTATTTTTTTATTTTTTTTTTTTGCATTGCACTGCTGCCACATGATTGGCTGATTAGATAACTACATAATGTGCAGGTGTACAGGTGTTCCTATTAAAGTGAACGGTGAGTGTATATATAGCTGATAATGGATGGTGGCACACAGCAGCCAGATACAGAATAGAACATTACACTTTCTTTACATTATATCTATACTACAGTCCATTACACTTTTTCATTGTACTTTCTTTAAGCCCTGGGCTAAAGTTTGTGAGGTATGAATACATAATAATCTGCATCTGAAATGAAGTGGCCCTCATATGATCAGAGATGAAATTGACATATTGAACCCCTGGTTGTAATTCTGATGGACTCATTTGCTTTTTAATAGATTGCCGGTGCACACTGGCACCAGAGGGACCTGAGCTCTAATTGCCATTCAGACAATCATGACATTCAAACCATTTAATAACAGTTTAGCCAATGATGCAGGGACATTAAAGACTTAACAGGATGAAATCCACCCAAGAGAGTAATATCCACTTACTCTCCTGTCTTTTACACACTTATACCATATCTTTTTCATGCAATACGCACATCATGCTTACGATACCCTCCACAAGGCACACAGCAGCTCTCCTGATCGGCTGTAGTCCACGCCGCCAGTACCTGGTGCTGCTTTTAATTTGTCACACCGAGAGGATGGAAAATGTCACCAGCGCATACATTTGAATAATGCAGTCATCATTACTGAAGCACCTTGAACCTAGCTCATCGTGTTACAATGTTAGGAGAGTGAATTTTCTCTTGCAAAAGCCCCAGGGATCTATTTGAGGGTAAAGCCATGCAAAGACTAAATAAATCAATAACAAACAGGCTTTAAGAAAATAAACTTTCATCATGCATCATGCTAGTCACGCTGTATATATCTAAAGATGCCAAGATCTAGCAAAAACCCACCTAATTAGTACTGGATCTCATGCTTAGCTCTAGGGACCTCATATTTTCTTTGCATTTTGCCTTCTCTAACAAACCTACTTGAATTAATCACGTCATTGTCTTACAGATGGCAAAAAAAAAAAAAAAAAGTCCCAGACTCCTAGTAAAGTTTAGCTCTACAGGGTGTCCCAAAAGTCTCCAGACATAGGGGAAATTAACACTTAGCAAAATGTCTTCCAAAATTTTTCATACTTTGTTTATGTTATATATTTTTTCAGACAGCCTTTAAGAATGGCTTTGACAAAATCATTCTCATGGCTGGATCGGAAAGCTGTCACAAGGTTGCGATGGACTTTAACAGGAAACATGGCAAGCACATCACACACATCACTGTTGCCAAACTTAACAAATTCAAAAAGACTGGAAGTGAGAAGTGGACGTCCATGAACATCCACTGACGAAGGGACAACTGACGTAGTGCTAGGAAACAAAGTCCCCTATGTATGCAGACTTTTGGGACACCCTGTAGTTCATCTAAGTCTTTGCTTTTTCCAGTTGGCACAGCATAACAGCAAGGCTTGTGAGCAAAAGGCTCAATGGTTCAGCGGTGGTTTGTAGCTTGCTATGAGATGCAGAACGTATTCAGCTCATTTCCTGATACTTGTACAACACAGTTTTTTTTTTTCTTTCCATAGATCATGTTTGCAACAGCTCAAGCACAGCTCTAACCCAAAGGTGTCATTCTGTAGCCAAGATGAAAGAAATAACCTTGAAACAGGGCAGATCAACAAACCTGACTCTACTCATCAGATAATAGCCAGGGATTCTGACTGTGCTAGACATTTGCATTATGAACTGCAATCTTGTATCATGGTTATTGAAGAGTCCATTAGGTCCATTAGTAGCTTAAATAAATAGTCTTGGCAGGTTCTGCAACTGATCTTTCACATAAACAAACAAAAGAACCCTGTACATAGAGCATATTAACCTTTATATGGCATCCAAGATTTATTTTGAATTACAAATGAAGTGGATATTTTTAGTTTAAACTCCTTTGGTCTATTTTCACTTTCCTACATTACCACTTAACAACCTGCTGGTAGTGGTGCAGTGGGATTTAGCCCTCACTTTAGCCGTCTCTACCTAAAGAGAGCTATGCAGCAGCGCTTTAGTCTTTTAGTCTGTCCAGCTTTCTCACCTCTTCTTCTGTACACTCTGCTCCAACAGATCAGCTCCCAAAGCTTCAACTTTTGTTAATACCACCAACACCATTGCGCTCGTCATCTCGTAGATCGCTATCTAGCCAAGCTGAGGCTCTGCTGTAACTCTGTTATATAACTGTGTTATATAGTTGGACTCTGAGTCCAAGGTTTGCAACGGCATCTGCACTACTTCTACACTGGATCCCTCATGAATATAATGTTGCTGTAAAATGGTGAGTGACAAAAGAAGTTCTTGCTCTTTTGTTTTTAGGAGACTGACCATTATTCCATATAACTGAGATCTCGGAATTGGTTTCTCCATTGGAACTGCGCTAGCAATAACAATGTCCCTGGGATCAGTCAATATGCATGTATATGCTTAGAAAAACAGGGTTCCTCAATGATTCTATGGATACTCTTGGGTTCCCAAAAGGGTTCTACCTGGAGCTCTTCTGAAATGAAAAGACATGCTGAAAAGTTCTATGTACCTTGAGTATGTATATGCATCATCAGAGTTAGGGGGAAAAAAAACCTTAGTCTTTATTGATGTTTTCAAAAAAGTTTTCATTTGGTATGTATATTTCGATGTAATGCGCTTCACAGCGGTGCTGAGCACCTCGATGCTGGAACTATAACACACACCACTTGTTCTGAATTAGTGTGCATGGATGACCAATGAGCTTTTAAAAATGTGGAAAAAGTGATGAAACTCGGTGCAAATCCTTCACACAACTCTCCTGCTAACAGTCATCTTGCAGTTAAATATACAGTATATACAGAGAGAGAAAAATAAAGAAAGACACTAACCAGATTTCAATAAAAATTTTTATGTGCAATGCAAGGACAGAAACTTTATTAGCGGATAATAATACTCTTGATCATCTCTCTAAGTCTTTGTTAATGCACTTAACTAGTTTTGGGGCAACCAAAACATGAGACTGGGCAAGCACACTGGAGCTTTCACGTGCCTGGTTACTACATCAAACTTAAATAAGAATTATGGGTAATCTTCCTAAATAATTTACAAAGAAAGTGAAGGAAATATTAAGTGGCTGTTGCAAAAAAAGGAAGAACGTCCCATCAGGTACTTGTTATTGTGAGTTACAATGGAATTAGTGTTGCGTTTAGATGTTTATCATAAATACGTATCGTAATATTGCTATCATATACTAATCATACTGCCCAGCCCTGGTTCGGAATATTAACAGTCAGAAGATCAAACCCCCATTAGCTCTGTAAACAAGCCTTTAATGTGATGACCGGATATACACTTGCTATAATGCCACTAAAGGAATGAATGACCCTGGTTCGTTAAATAAATGTCCCTCGTAATCGTTTCCATGCTCATGTGCCTCAGAAGGCCATATCCGTCCTGCTGTTCCTCCATCAGAGTCGCATCAGCTCTGAGCCGCGCACGGCTTGGATCACATTAGGTGGCTGACATTTTGCCTTCAGCTAATGGGGCTATTAAAAGAACGCAGGCTGTCTCTGTGGCTTAGCATCATGATGGAGATTTAAAAAAAAAATTTTTTTTAATAAATAAAAAAAAAACCCTAATACAGCTGCATTGACTCACCCTTTTCTTCTCTATGCCAACTGAGAGACAGCAGCAATGGGGAGGAGGTGTAGGTGTGTGGTGGGGGGGTGGACCTCTCACAGGCGTCTCTTTAAACAGATGTTGTGCCACACACCACAGGCTGGCAGATGCTCCACTTGCTAATGCAGTTCACACCTTATCAAGATGAAACATGCGTGCACACATACACATACACACACACACACACCACATAGCTTCGCTCTTTTCACCTGCAATTTGGGACACATTTAAAGCGAGAAAATTGACCTTTTTTCATTTCCTCTGCTCTTTAACCTTAAACTGTGCACATCTGTGATAGTAATGCTAACAATTTTGTTAATAATATATGACTTGTTTGAACAAAGAAATCAATAAAATCCAGTATGCAGACCTGACATCATGGAGATGGTCGCTAAAAATGAAATATTCCTGGGTATTTGTGTAGGCGAACAACTGAAGGCAGCTGAGATATTTCTCGTGATTTGGTGTTCAAGTCGACACCACAGCACCACCTACGGGCAGGAATCAGATTGATGCATTGAAAATAATGAACCAGGCTGCATTTTTGTGAAATGTGAACTTAGTTTAATAAGCACATTTATTTAAAAAAAAAAAAAAAAAAAAAAAACAGCACAAAACAATCCAAACCTATCTGTACTGTAAACACCAGCTACTGTATTCAATAAGAAATACACAATGATAAAATTATTTCTTACTTCTATAAACAAACACCACACACAAAAGGTCATTCCTGATATCTCAACTATTGAATATAAAGCAACACACAATTTCTTTATCTTTCTGATTTACCTGTACTGAAGTAAACAATGACCATATTGGTCATGTAAACAAGAAGGGGGAAAAAAAAGAAAAATTTAATTCAAACTGACTTGCAAACAATGATAGAGAGAAAGATAAGAAAGAAAGAAAAGATAGCTGAAGGATCCTCAGTCGTCTCGTTCTGGGCTCTTGCTTCTGCCGGGGCTTTGAGAAGGAGAGCGACTGTAAAAAGAAAAAAAATGAGATAATTATTGCAAGAACAAACCGCTGATTTAGGGTGCATGTACAAGACAAAAGAAAACCAAAATCTCAAAATCAACTATAAACCCAACCTTTGAGTGACGAAGGAAACCTACCTTTGTTTTTGAGGTGATGCTCTAGATTTGCCAGGGCTGAGATTGAAACAAAAACTTTCTTTCAGTTTACTGAGAAATTACTCAAGTGGCTTTATTTTGTTTCCTTATCCTGTCAGGGACAGCCTCTGGCCCATGCAAGATAATAAAGTGTGCCATGCATTAGAGATGGTCTGATTATACTGAATACTTCAATTTTATACCACAGCGATGTTGAATTCTCAAATCTGATTGGATTAATTTTCAGTTACAGCAGCTCTGACAGTAGTGAAGCTGCAAATCACAGGTATATATTAGTGCTCTCGTTCTGATACGCTATCATTTCTATAGGTCATTCATAAAGACGTGTATAGCGGACACTCCAACAGATTAAAACACGTTATTTAACATTTAAGAAAAAAATGTTTAGACAGTTAATATATATTTATGAGACGTTTAGTTATCCACAATGGGAAAAGTCTAAGGACAGACGACACTGCGTTACGGGTTCGTTGTAACAAGCTGCATTTTTTGATTATTAACTTCCTGACAGTGAAGGGAACGACTGTTTTTACCTGCTTTAATGTAAGTGATAACTGGAAATACCTTTGCTGATGTTCTACAACCTTAAACCAGCAGTGGCTGGTGGTTTTCAAAACAGCAAAAGCTGTGTGAAGCATAGATGCGTGTGCGTTCTGTTTAATCGGTCTCATCTGTTGATCACATTTTTAATTCTCAGTCTCTCTGCACAAGTAAGAGAAAATCAGGCCGACAAAAATACAAGTCGACAAAATTAGTGTCATATCGCGTTAAAAAGCAGAGAAGCTGCTAAGTAGCCAGCTAAGTTTCACTTTAGAAGGTAGTGACCACTAGGTAGACCTATAAATAAATTGAAAAAAGTCAGAAACAAAAAAAAATAATAATCAAACAACTTTATAGTTTTTATATTTATTTACAATATTTACCAATTAGAAGGATTAGAAAAACAAGCCATACAAATTGTGTAAACCTGTTAAGGATTCGGTTACTGAACAACTTCTACAAGTGCTCTGAGAGTCCGACGGGCGCCAACATGTTTAAGTTTGTGATGTCAGTCATGTTCATTAACGTTTCAATGACTGGCAATTGGTTACAAGGTTCAGAGCCTTTGAGAGATCTCCCAGTCATCATAAGGAGATGCTGTGCATTCGGGCAGGACAAACAAATAGCGAACTGTCTAAGATATATGCTGAGATATGTTTATCTATGAAAAACCAGCGTTTAAAGCACTCATTGACTCCCAGATAAGCCATGCATCCAGGAGGGACCCAAATGACTTAAGAAAAGTCTGTTGTCCAATGAACATTAGTCTTTCCTCCTATTAAACACAGTGTACTTGAATCCGCCATAGAATCCCATAGGATCTATTGGCGGTGCATCTACAGGCTTCAAACGAGATTGCATTTGATATGTGAATATACTGAATTTCACCAAGAGTGATGAACAATATAGACAGATTTTTACATATAATACAGAAACATTTCACTGCCACATTTTAATGAAGTTTTAGGAGAGTTTGAGCTTCCCAGGAAGCAATTAAAGCAATCACCTGTGCAGTAAACTGAAACAGTGTCACATGTCCTTCTTTAATAAGTAAAAAATGTAATTGTCTGCAAATTGCTGTGGTATAAGAGGAATAAAACACTTCGAGACATGCTGTTATAGGAAATCCATTTCATAACTTCGGGGTGGTAACAGTAACTCCCAACACATCCCACCGTGTTTTATTCCTTAGTTATGTTTGTCTTATTCTGAGCACGCCCTTTAATTAACGTTAACCTTTGTTTATTCTTTGTTTATTTTAAGAATAATGAAATGCTCTAATGTCTTTGTTTATCCTGTATCATTGCATAATTATGACAAGCTCTTTGTGTTTATTGCAAAGTAGGACATTTAAAAGGTCAACATTTCTTCTAAAGCAAACAAAAGTAATGCTTGTAGCATGTAAGCAGCTATATATATTCCCTGGAGTTTAAGTATCTAAAAGCAGCTCTTTATCATCGACTAGCATGCGGAGGTACATTGTTTGACCATCACAGCTCATGCTAAACATGAAGAAAGGCATCACAAATGTCATGACATTATTGTGTGTGTGTGTGTTTGTGTGTGTATGGGATTACCTCCTGGCTGCAGAACCAGACCTGGATCTCCCAACAGAGCCTGATCTACATTTAAAATCACACAAAAAAGACAATTAATTGGACAAAGTAATCATGTCTCTAAATCATCTAAAGAATAAAATTTTATGGACAGCTCCTTTGGCTGGTATTTTGTACCTGCTCCTCGGATGAGAGGCAGAGCGAGAGCGAGATCTGGATCGTGATCTAGACCTTAAAACCACAAAAAAAGAGAAAATTACATCATTAATGCATGAGTTGGTTTAAAGTCCCTCTGAGCAATCAGGGTGAGGCTGATGTTGCAGAAACTGTTTAAAGAGCCCCGTTTATTCTCCAGTACATCATATCTTGAAGAAGGAGCACACTTCATTTGCTTTGTACAAGGTTGGACTAGTAAAATCGAAAGAAAGAAAGAAAAAAAAAAACTTAACTACACGTACGCAAGATGGCTGCCACACGTATCCTACAGTCGTCTGGAGCGTCGCTTGTGCACACCCTCGGAAATTAATGCGACATGTTTGTGTAGTGTAATATCAACGTAAATAGTAGGGGTCAGTGTAGCACCATATGAGACAACATCTGTTACTGACTGAACAAACCAACGCCATCAAATCGCATACTTATGTACTATTCTGGACTGTTACTGAAGACTAATACTAACCGGTTTTCCTATTATGTTTTGTGTTTGAATTTTAAAAACCTTTCAAACAGTCTTCAAAACAAAAAATTTGCAGCTCATGACAACAATCACGATGACGGTTTGTTGGTTTAACAAAGCTCATCTAGTCTGTGTGTGTGAACAATGCAGCATGCCTTTCTGCTGCTTCTGCACACAGTCATGCGTCAAGTAGAAACCGGCTTTTAGTTGCTAAAGACGCACTCTGAAATCTTACACCGAGACCCACCTGGACCTTCTGGGTGTGCCAGACCTGGACCTCCGCGGAGAGCCTGAGCGGGAACGGCGCGGAGAGAAGGACCTCGACCTGGAACACAAACTGCTGTTAAATTCACATTCACAGCAAGCAAAGCCTAAAATATTCACTTTTAAAACATGTATATAACACTAACAAACCACCAATATGAGAAAGATACATTATTAAAAAAGATGCAGTGCGTAATGTTTGAAGTGTGTAATGTTTAAAGTGCGTAAAGTCTTTCTAAAACTATAATACTTGTAATTTCAGAGATATATTTAAAAGAAACTGGAGACTCACAATATTGCTAGATAATAGACTTGTCTAGCTTATGTTACAGACTTTACTTTATATTTTGTCTGGCTCCAGTTGCAACAGCTTCTCACCTCTGCCAACTATTTAAAGTGCACTTTTAATAAATGAAAGGAAGGGAAACCTGGTCAGCTTTTTCACTGTATTTTACTCGTCATTAAATTAAAATCAGCACCACAAGCAAAACAAATATAAAGTGCTCCCTTAAGGAACAGTGCTACATTTTTACATTATACATACATTTGGAATGTTACAATCCAAATATCTTTGTTTTTTTAATATATGCAATGATGTTGGCTAATACCGAGCTATGTTGTTTAAAAACAGTCTATAAAATTCCTATAAAAGAACGCATGATCATAATTTTGCGATATGTATTTATAAAATCTTTATAAGATTATAAACCACAAGTATACACACTCACCTCCTGCCTCGGCTCCGGCTGCGAGAGTGGGAACGAGAATACCTCCTTCCACGAGAGCGGGAGCGAGAACGAGACCTGTCCAATCCACGAACAAGGGCGCAGAGATGGAGGCATGGGCGAAAGGATGCAATGAGAAAGAAAACACTTTAAGTACTGACTCTACAGAGAAACAGTGAGTAAGACATTCAGACATTATTTCTGTCTCTGAAACTGTCCCTGCACCTCTTCCTACATCTGCTTACACCATTCTGCACCTCTGCCACTGGCCTTACCTAGCATGAACGGAAAAAGGTACAGTAATTCACTTTAGCACTACATTACTTACAGCAGTCAACTTTTTACAGGAACCCTGCATAAAGTAGGTCTTTCTCAAGCTTAACCAAAAAACAGTGAAGACAGCTTATGACACTACACATTACGCTTGACTAATTTCAGGCAAAGGAAATTTAAAAAAAAAATAAATAAAAAAAAAAGAGAGAGAGAAAGACACATTAATTGGTACTTAAAATAAACCTTGCAAGTTTGCAGGTCGACCCTCTTTGGAACCGAGGTCTAGCAGATCTAGGCGATCTAGAAGTATCTATCATCAGTCGACCTCTGCATCTAGTCGTTTTCTTCGCTTTCTAACGATGATCGCACTGACAGCCAAATCGCTTGATTGAGACTTGATAGAAGTGTGCGAAGTGCTTTGTCTGGCGAGGTCTCGATGCTCTCGTTAGCAAAAGCGTGGGCCCGAATTGATAGTCAAATTGGCTCAGATTGCTGATCACTTGGGTTTGGAGTTGGGGGAGGAGGGGGCACACGCACACACACACACACACGCTTATGTGCCCCGAATGAAACGATTAGCTGCAGGTAGAAGTGGCAGGAGACTTAGAGAGGGTCTGGCTGGTCACGCCCTGGTCAAAGCAGGTGACCGTAAGTGTGGCATTTGCTAGAAGATTCATGAAATCGTAAAGGGTCGTGACACTCTGAATCAAACGATGAAACCTGAAAGGTTTTGACCAGGTGAGTCATTAAATAAAATCGCACACAACATTTGAGCATTATATAAACCTTGAAAGTAAAACAAACAACATTTATATAGCTATATATGGATATAGTGGTTGACCGATACACTGGCTTGGTGATATAGTGATATAAGTGAGCTCCTGACTGGTTGGCCATCCTGAAAAGTCACAGCCTCTTTATATTTAACACCCAAGGCAGACTTTAGGCCTTATTTCCATTTAGATTAGACAGAAAATGTTGAGAAGAAATGTTTTTTACCATAACACCCATCCCTATAGATTACTGGTTTTCCAAATAATCAAATAATCAATAAATAAATAAATAAGCAAGCAAGCAAGTCAGTAAGTAAGTAAAAGGAATGTTGACTCCAAACAGGTAACTTAATTAAAAAATGGTTTGTGCTTATGATCATGGGAAGCTTGTAGATGTGGGATAGGTCTAAAATTGTTCCATGTTTAATAGGGCTGTTTAAGTCATAACATTAATGCCTAATACATTTAAATAGTGTCATTCTCATTTCTTACAAGGTATTTAATTAAAATTTAATATTGGCCACATGCCATCTGCCTCATTAATCTCTAAATATCCTCATTAATGTCTAAATGTCAGCCCTTTATAAAACAATCGGTCGACCACTATATGTATATACAGGAGCCAAACAAGGAGAAAATGAGAGCAACATCAGAATTTTAAACAATAAAGAGACACGTAGACACTCCTGTGTGAGAACCTAGCTCAAGGGAAATACAGTGTAGAGAAAATCTGAGACTGTATTTACATTTACATTAACACACCAACATGCAGAATATCTGCATAAAGCAGTCTTTCTGAAGATTAACTAACACATTACACATTGTATGTAATGTATGTTCTGTATTACTTACTGACTATTCATTAACATTAATGTGTGTAGGTGTTGAATTGGTGGTGGTTGCTTTGGCGGTTCTTTACCTGCTCCGTCTGCGGCGACTGTAGCGGTGACAGTCGTACGCGTAATGTCCCTTCTCTCCGCACTCATAGCAACGGTCGTTAGGGTCGAAGGGGCGCCGAGTGGGTGGGCGGTCGTAACGGGAGCGGCGCGGCATACCTGTTGATAACTCTACACGCACACGGGTTCCGCAGATCACTCTGAAACAGAAACGCGAATAAAATACTTGTAGTGTAAAAGTAGATCACAGTTCATTTTCACTAAACATGAGATTAAAAATGTCAGTATATCTTAAACTGTGCTTCTGATTTGAACAAAAGTTTATTGTCCAAGTCCTGTTATTAAGCAATTCTCTTAATATCCATGAATACATTATTTTGAAGTTAACAAGGCTAACTAATGATTAGGAAATGTGGGCTAAATTACTGCTACATTCATTTATTATATTAACGATTTGGTTTAATCCAAATGAATAAAAGGAAGACTTTTTCCAATAAAGCCTTGCTGCCAAAAAAAAGGCAAATTTATTTTGTACTTTTGATATTAGGCTTGTTAGTTGATGTTTAATCACAGACCAGTGACCATAAATTAATGGGGGAAAAAAAAAAAAAACAACAACACTTTACACACTTAGAAATGGCTGAATAATCAGCTGGCATTTTGTTTCAGAAATAATTGCTGTAATTAAGCATGAAAAAAAATGACCCTATATGCTATAGGACCCTTCTTCTGTCATAGTAATAGCTGAGTGATAAAGTGATTTGTGCATGTTCCCACTTACTTGCCATCGAGGCCACGGACGGCATCCTCAGCATCTCTGGGATCATCAAACTCCACAAAGGCAAATCCTGGAGGGTTTCTGGCAATCCACACAGTTCTCAAAGGCCCGTAATAACCGAAAGCCCGCTCGAGTTCGCCTTTCCCTGCACCAGTGCCCAGGTTCCCCACATAAACTTTAGTCTCTACAAAAGAATAAATAAAGAAGCTGTAGTTCAGACCATTCTTACTTCTGAGCCTAGTCCAGGTCCAGTAAATCTGATCAAAACATGAACACTTTTCATAAGCTTTTACAATTAACAGTGCAGATTAAAATCACTCCAGGAACTGGGACAGAATCTGGGTCCTAGCAGATGTTCCTCCCTGTAAATTTGATCATTCTGCATGACTGCCAGCTGCACGCAGATGTTAAGCCATGCCCAAGTAATCTAATGAACATCATGTGCTCACCTATTCTAAGGAGCAGTGGTTGTAACCATCATGCCTCGACCACGGTCACATGCACAATTAAATATTGCTTCAGGGCCTAACCCTTGCTGAAAATGAGCTTTTGCAGTGCAAGAACTGCAAACATTTCTTTGCTAGCGTTATGCCATAAACACAAATGTAAATGGCAGCCATGCTAACTTCAATAAACTTTCACACAAAACTATTAGATCATTTCAAGCAGTGGTTCTCAAAACGGGATCAGAGGAGCTCCAGGGGAACGTGAAGCGTAGCCGGGGGGTCTGTGGTATTTAGGAGTCCAAGCACCAAAATCAACTCAGACGTAATGTATTCTATCTGTGGGAAATTCAGGAATAAAAAGCTCTTTCACTCCAAAAAGATATTGTTTGATATTATTCCACTGATTTAGAGAAATATGTAGTTTGTGTAATGTGGTCAAGAAAAGGGCTAAGGAGTAAAATTCAGTTACCAAAAGAGCAACCTAATGAAGCAGAACTTTAATTAATCTCCATTAGGAAAAATGCAGTGTTTATGTAAATACAAGGACTCATTTGCCAGCAAAACTGTTCTCATATCAGCAGTCCAGGGAAAAAAAAAAAATCAGGAAGCATAACATCAATAGTGAGTTACAGAGGTTACTTTGCACTAGTCACAAGATTTATGATACAAAAAAAGGTTACACATGGGTTTGTACTACACACAGGGTAAACACAGGCATTATGGGTGAGCCTGCCCAATAAAGGAGGCGTGGCCGATATACCAGTCAGTCAAGCAAAGGGCAGTGGTAGCTTAGTGGTTAAGACATTGGACTACTGATCGGAAGGTCAGGAGTTCAATCCCCAGCACCATTTTTTTTTTAAATGTAAATGTAAATATACACATGCAAAGGAGGCATGGCTGATAGTCAGTCCAAAAACAGGAGGTGTGGCTGATACGTCTGTCTGTTCAGCAAAGGAGGCATCAGAGTGGCATATACACCATGACTGTCAGCCCAAGCAAAAGAGGCATGCCATGCATGTTGGTCCAAAAAAAGAGGTGTGGCCGCTGTGCTTATCTGTCCAGCAAAGAAGCAAAGTTCTGTGTGCTCATCTGTACCAGTGAGGTAAGGTTTGCCTCCGTGTTTATCAGAACTAGCAAAGACTATATGGCCTCAGTGTCAAGAGAAGGAAGTGTCCACTCTTAAAATACTATATTTTTCCATTACAAGCAAACAGTATTGCTGCACTAATCAAGACCAAAGCAAGAAAGACAGGTGCAACAAAAAGCATTGATTGCCCCGGGGTTTCAAAAATCTGAAAACACTGCACTGCGTCTACTGAGCAAAGTGGCATTCTGCCAACAGAAAGCCACCAAGAAACTACAAAGAGAGTTGAAGCCATATGGTCAGGATTTGTGTGTGTGCCAGATGTCACTGAGCACCAACATTTACGACCCTCTCGAAGAGAATGATGAAACTCCCCTGGCACTACAGCTCCTAAAGTGGTGAAGATTGCAACCAGATTAGAAGAGAACCTGGCAGCAGACATGAAGCTGTGTAAGCAGAACACAATATCTAACCAGGAAAACAGTCTGAGATGTCTAAACGGTCCATCAAACCATGTGGAAAGAAACAGAAGACTGAAAGACAGTCACATCACAGAGGACACCCAAGTCAGTGAGAGAATGCCGGAGGAGGAGTGTGTGGAGCAGTTCGACTCAAATAATAGCCACCACAGGAGCTGATGAAGGTCCTCAGGGTAACATAACATTACAACAAAGGCAGTGCACATGTTCTAGTAGACTCTAGCGCTTAAAGGTGTCAGTCAGGTGAGCGGACATTAGCTGAAACACCCTCTTCTGTGTTTCGTTCAAAGCTTCTTCCCCAAAACACACAAACACACTGCCAGGATGCTAGTCCAAGAGACAGAGGTTTCTGTAATTACAGGTAAAATGACTGACAGGCACGTTGACTCTACTTCTTTATGCTGATTAGTTGGATGTTGTCGGTCCAACATTCCTTATTAATTTCCATAATAAAACATCCATCAGTGCTATTTAAAAGTTTAAACCAATATGAAGGAAAAACACAGCCTTCTTAACCTGATAAACGCCTGCTACAACCTGCGCGAGTCCCAAACACTGTGCGCTTAGATTTAAAAAAAAAAAAAAAAAAAAAGAAAAACAGGCAGCACTTCGCCGAGGACTGAGCTCGTAGCAAAGAAAGGTTCAATTATCACTTCAGAGATATGAAAATGGTACAGGTTTTTAAAGTCAAATGAACAAGTATATGTAAAATATAATGCTGCATTACATCCTAAGCGGTAATTCGCCAGTCGGAATTATGCCATTTTCAACCTCGGCACGTTCAACAGACGAAGTGGGAAACTGGACGTCCCCATGTTCGTATTTTGTTAGCAACAAGCTAGGCAGCTAACTTCAATGAATGATGTATAATATCCTTCTCAAACGGCAAACTGTATAGTCAGTGTTTTAGATTTAACAAGCGAATGTCTGTATGTTGATTCATTTACATTTATGGCATTTGGCAGACGGCCTTATCCAGAGTGACTTACAGAAGTGCACAAACAGAACTTACTAAGAACACAATCAGTCGAAAAACTCTGTTGGGGAGGTAATATAGTAAGAAAAGCACACAGACAACACAATCTGTTTTAAATGTAAGTACTTCTGGAAGAGGTAGGTCTTTAGAGGTCATTTGAAGACTGCCAGTGCCTCAGCTTTTCTGACATCTAGTTCATTCCGCCACCTATGCGCCAGAATAGAGAAGAATCTTGACATATGCCTTCCTTGTACCCTGAGGGATGGTGGGACCAGTCGAGCAGCGTGAGTGAGAGGATCGGAGGGAGGGCTACAGTATAACTAATTCAAGGGCAATAAGTTTTACTATGTTCATTTCTGATGCTGTGCACAGCCTTGTTGTTTGGACATCACTCCGTAAACAGGGAAGGAATTCGGGTTTGAGAAGAATAGCCCATGTTCACTTCTCTGTTGCGGCAGCAAAATTCATGTCATGAAAAACATGGTTCCCATTTACTCTGTCGCGAAAGAAGGGCTCACTGACGTGTGCAAAAATAATAATTTTTTTAATAATAATTTTTGCACATGTACATGTTTCTCATAAATAAAAACACTTTGCATTATTTTTCAACTTTTGTTCATAAAGTTGAAAAAAAGCAAGGGTTTTTTTTTTTTGCAATATCACCCAGCCCTACAGTCAGGGTAAAGCAGAAACTCAATACTGCGATGTAATTACAGAGGAGATTGTCATGGTTGTCAGAGATACAACCATGTGAAAGTCTGCTTGAAAGTTTGAACTTTTAGAAGTTGGTCTTTCCTGTTTGATCAGTGTGCAGAAGTTTATTTCCTCTTCAATAACACTCCTAAACGCAGATATTCAATTCACCTTCATATGTATATTGCTTTTAGCACAAAGCAGGTTTACAGGTGTAGATCAAGATCAGAGGTGACAGTGGTGAGGAAAATCTCCCTGAGAGGACACTAGGAAGAAACGTTACGACTCAAAATGGATCCCGTCATCTTCTCAGTGACACTGGATAGTGGGATTAGAAATCATTACAGAATACAGGTGTAGAAGAGGAAAGACTACCGGTACTAAGTGTGTAAGAAAAGATGCTCAGTATGAGCAGATTGTGAAAATAAAGAGTCCTGGGATGAGCACAGTCATTATGATTACAGCAGCAGCTCTGGGGTACAAGTCTACAGTGTCCACTGAAGCAAAGGTGCATAAACATAAAGACAAATACTTCAATAAATTAGTAAAATTCAAAGGTTTATAGGTTAAAAGTAATTTTTTTTTTTTTTGCATATGCGCAAATGATCAAAGGTATGAACATCCGCAGCACACACTAATTTTGGACTCGCAAATTAGTATTTAAAAAAGTATTTTAAAAAATTTCGTATAAGGATTGTGTCCAAAATGGCGGATCTGTATTTTTAACGGAATTGTTCATAAATATTATTCGCTTAGCCGTTCTAGACAATGGCTAATACCTATTTATTTACGATATATAGTGAGAAATTTTACATAAACACATTTAAAGTATTATTATTATATCAGATTAATTGTGGTTGTGTACATTTTTCATGGAAGAAAAAAGAAAATTATCGCTAGCTAGCTTAGTTTAGCAATCCCCGCATTCGAAGAAATTCGTGCACGCGCAGCAGTCGGCCATTACAGCCGCTGTAGAGGCGCGAGCAAAAGCACGCGTGCTGTGATGCTACTCGGATACCATTAATCTTTATTTATTTATTTATTTATAAATTTGACGATAAATATGCTATTTAATATTTACAACTAGCTTACCTCCTCCGTGCCGACTGTATCTTGACATCTCACAGAACCCAAACACACTGTCCTCTGGAAAGAACGTCACAGACTGACAGATGGAAACGGAACCAATATGAAAAGGAAAATGCGTGTTACATTTAAAAGTGTCCGTTCTCTCGCGCTTTGTAGTCCTTACACGCGAGTAAAGTACGGGAAGTAGCATTTAAAAACTCAAAATCCCACAATGCAATTCTCGAACATGTTCAGTTTCCGGTACGTTCAAGCTCAAAAGCGGTGATATTTTTTCCCCACTGGAATATTTTTGTTTTATGAAGTAGAAGTACGTTTTTGCTCTTGTCATTAGGGTTTATTAAGAGCTGTTAATTTTTTTCTGTAAATGTATCCAGCGGAAATGGGGGAATGGTGCAACAAGCTACCGCAGGAATGGTGGAAATTTGTGAACCAGGAGGTAAAAGTGACCGCGCAGGATCAACAGCAGTATGAAGGCTTTGTGTTCACTGTGGATCCTGTTTCTGCCAGGTGTGCACACTGATAATCCACATTAAAGGAAAAGTCCACCCTCAAACACATTAGATATAAGTATATTGAAATATTTCTGATGTATGTAGTGATTCTGGTGCCATTTGGATAGCTGGTGAAGTATTTTAGTTATTCTTGTGAGAAGTTAGTGTTTGTGTCCTGTGCTGATGTCACAGGAAGACATGGCTTGCAATTAATAATGGTTCAACATTTCAACAATCTCAAACTTTAAGGATAATGCTCAGAGCAAGAACTTCTTTTTTTGTTTTTGACTCAGATATTTTCTGAAGAAAGCCATAGGTTATGGAAAGCTGCTGCCATTAATCATAATGACAACGTAGAAGGCAAACAATCGCCTTTTTAGAACATTTTGCTCTTTCAGAATTTGTTTTTTTTTTCTTTTTCCTCCCCACTCATGACAAATTAAAATGTCAATGTGAAATTATGTGGAAATTCTGAACCGATCCTTGATTACATCACCCAGCTTAAGGTTCATTATGGTAAAACGCCAACTCCATAGATATGGATGTTGATTTATCAAATTTTAATACGAGATGTACATCTTTAACTAGACAATTTAATTTTTAAAAAATCTCAACAATACTGCCAAACAGCAAAGATCCTCCAGGAGAGATCTCAACACCCATCTTTCTGCTAAAGTACATGCAGGTAAATTGTCACCTGGAGTCGATTATTCGAATGTAGGACACTTTGAGTATTCATATTGCGTTCTAACAAATTAAAGGTATGTTTTCTTAAATAAGTTAAATGAAATATTTTGAATTTCAGATAAACAGGCCTATCTCCAAGACAGGACCAATGCACAAGGTATTTAGCTAGGAAATTAAAATGGCCGCACAGTTACAGCAGAGAATGACACAAAACTCATGGGACAGCTACAAACACAGTAGTGGCAATGACGAAACATAAGCGAGACATGCTAATGGACAAAAATAATTATTACCTCAAACTCAATTATTAAGATTATTTCTGTTTATACAAGCCCGTTTTCCACATGAGCCCGGATCACGGTAAATGATTATCTGATTAGAGGATCTTTATCATATAATCTGACATACAATGAAGATCCTATTTATCACTTTATCGCACAGTCTGTTATAGAATTCAAACAAGATTGTTTTGGAACAGCTACTAATCTTTTTTTTTTTTTCCCCACAAGCCTCGTCCTTGTGACGTTCGAAGAGAAAAGAAGCGCCTCTGTGAGGGTTGTCTTGGGTCACACGGTGAGAGACGTACAGCTCCTCAGGGCAGGAGATGAAGATACAGAGAGGAAGATGAGGTCTCTGTTTATACCTACTGGCAGTCAGGAATTCAGCACAGAGGAGCTTGTGGAACGCAAGAAGGACCTGCGAGCATGGCTGGAGAAGAACCTCATTCCCGTTACGGAAGAGGAAGACGTCTTGCACGTGGCCAACGTGCTTACCATCAGCGCCCCGTACGGACCCGAGCAGTGCAGCAGCAGCAACGAAATCATTCTAGCCAGAGTGCAGAGTCTCGTGGAAAGCAAGCCAGGAGGAGGGAACCAGCAGTAAGAGTTCAACTCGTCACACTGTGTCCTCTCTGTGAGAGTTCATGAAGTCCATGCGTTCCTCTTTCTGTTGAGGGAGACTTAGAATCCACTGGACTTTGATTAAAGCACTTGCTGCACTGACAGGCTGTTACTTTTTTTTACTTCTACATACGTCCTTAATGCCAAAGCAAACAATGGGCCTCATTTATCAATCTGGATATGAACAAATCATTCACAGGAGCATTTATGAAACAATTTTCTTTTTTTCTCTAATGAAAAGTTAGTACAAAAAAAATTAATATCCTACAAGAGTGTATAATGAGACTCACTAATGTCAATCTTGATTGATCAGCTTCAAATCATATAAATGGCGATGTGTTACTGCAATATTTTATTTATATATATATATATATATATATATATATATATATATATATATATATATATAAATTAGTTTAAAATGGTTATTTATTTCAATTATACAAATAATTTGTTTTAAATTTTGTGAAACTGTCATTTCATATTCCTGACTTGAAAGAAAGCAATCCAAACAAATCCATAAATCAAGACAAATAAGACTAGCTTTTCACTTACAGCAAAAGTAATGAACCCCTATAAAAGGGCGCATTAGTGTGTGTCTACGGCAGCCAATGCGCTGCAGTGGCTGAGCTGCATTACTGGAAGATTTAGCACATGCCGTGCTTATGAGGCGCTCTTTCACTGTTTTGTTGTCATTTTGTCATCTTCAGCTCTTAACCTTTTATGGAGTTTTATGGGCATCACTAAATGTAAGAGTGCCATGAACGTGCTTGGTACTTTACAGGTGATCAACATAGACATGTTTCTGGCAAGAATTTTTAGTAGAGTTCAGCCTATGAAAATATTTACACAAAACTTCACTAAAACACTGATAAATGAGGCCCAAATAAATGAGAACTGTTGACTGATCAGGACCTGAGAACAGGAAATAATTCTGAAGTAATACTGTTTGTAGTTATGTATTAATAAACCCTACTGGAGGGTGCAGAGTATTTGTTTGGTGAAGATAAAAAAAAATGGATTAAACTTTTATACAAAATTTTGTCATATCACATTGTTATTTGTTGAATACTATGAGTAATAATAGAATTTATTTTCTGTCCCTCCATGTATGCGAGTGTTTTGATGGTGGTAGTGCGCTGTTTAACACGTCACTCCAAAAGCTCCCATAGATGTTAACTGGGGCGAGCGTGAAGGCCGTAGCATATGATTTATATCTATATTACATTTACATCCTCATCAAACCATTCAGTGAGATCTGTGAATGGGGCGGGTCATCCTGGAAGAGACCACGCCCATCAGCTCCACATTTTCATTACTTATATTACATTAAAAAACAGTTTACTGTCAGTTCCTGGTTGGTGTAACAATAATATGTATAAAGGCATTACAAAAATCTAGATATAGAATTCTATGAATGCAAGTTATAGTCTGTGTTATCTATTGTATAAAAGTGCGTGTGCACACGCATTGTGTGTACTCACCAGTTTCACCATCAAACCTCATTCCATTCCACTCCTACAGAACCTCAACCATGATGTTTTTCTCATTGCTTTAATTGCATTCCCCTAAACAGTAGTGTTGTGAGATAGTGTTTCTCCTTGAAGTGTCATTTATCACTTACTAATGCACAGCTCTAGCACCTGTCCCTAAACATAAAGGATCATCACATAAACACTCTGAATAAAACATAAATCTGCACATGTACATCACACGCTTGCACACGATTCTATCATATCATGAACTGATTACTCATATGGATACGTTCCAGGGAAAAGCAAGAATTTCACTCTTTCCCATTTTCTCTGCAATTTGGCCACCTGACAATTCCCACCCTCCAGTCATCTGTCCACTGTCGACAGCTACTGTACCAAGCAGACATGGTGAGGACTAACACATGCTGCTCGTGGTGTGTCACAGGACAACATAACACACTTGGAAGAAAGCGTTATCTGCCCTCTTCTGCATACATGATCTCATAGGCACCCGTGATTGGCTAGTGTTGCTGTGATTGATTGCGGGGGGGGGGGGGGTTTGGAGAGAGAGCACGCCATGGCTGTGGCATCATCAGGATTTGTTCTTGCAATTTCCTGACTCTCTGAAAGCACTTTTTAAAAAAAAAAAAAAAAAAAAAAAATTTCTTCCAGTGGTTTCATTGTACCCATTGTTTGTTTGTTTTTTAATTAATTATTCCTCATTACTCATATTGAACATTAGCATGATTTTCTCAGCACACAGTGGTAGAAACACTTTTATTCCCTTGTTTTTAAGAAGGCAATCATTTTTTTTCTTCTTTACATACTTATTGGCAAAAACAGAAATGATTCAGAAAATAAAAGTTCTAACACATAAAGGACAATCACTTCTCTTTTTTTCATGTTTCTTGAATGCATGAAAGTACCTCTTTGGTTGTGGGAGGGTACCTTTAACTGGTGGTACTCTTGAGACTACTGGCACACAGACCTCTCCCCGTGGGGGTTAAACACAAACGCAGCTCACATCTCCCAGTCCCTTTTTTCTTTAAACGTAATGAGGTGTGGTTAAGCCAAAGGCTGAGGCAGAAGGAGTCCTATTGGTCGAGTCCTACCTGTCGTCTAGCATCACGCTGGCCGAAACAGTCCTCGGCATCGAGGAAGCAGGCACATATAGTCTGTGAAGAGAAACCGTGCTTTGTTGATTTGCTTTATTTAGGAGCTGGTTCAAACTGCTCTATAGTCTTTTGCGGTCCAGCATTAAAGTTAATGATTTGCGTATGTTTTTTTTTTTTGTTTTTTTTTTTTTTTAAATGTGGTCCTGACTGCAGCTGTGCAGGGGGAGGAAAGGAGGAAAGGCCGATGAGCTCACGGCTGAAAATAAGCAACATACAAAAAAAAAAAAAAAAGAAAAAGAACAGCAAAATGAAATGAACAAACATCAGACAAGGACAAAAACACAAACAGCTTTCAAAAAGACAAAACAAAAAAAGAAATCAACCCCAAAAAATATACAGAGAGACAACCTGCAGGAGGGCTGGCTAATCTCAAACAAAGTTTTCACATCATGAAAACACAATCTGAACGGTTTAAGGGCACATTTTTCATTTCATGTTTGTCTTTTTTTTTTTTTTTTCTCCTCCAAAGTCCAAAACTGGCATTTCATCCAACAGTCTTCTTTTTGTTTTTGTTTTTTTTGTTTTTTTGAAAAAGTCATTATTCTGTATATATATATCACACTTCTCATCTGCAGTCTTTAGTGTTTCCTCTTTAGGAAGGGTTGGCGTTCTCGAGAAGCGGCGGACCTTCCCGCTCCCTTTTATACGTTTTTGGGGGCAGTTTAGGGATAGCCGTGCTGTGGCGAGGGGGCAGAGGGGGTCCGGCAGCGCCGTGTGGAGCGTCACACTCGAGCAGATGCAGCGCCGGAGCCGAGGCCGGGAGTTTCCGGGGTCCCAGCGGCGACGGGGACGAGGGAAAAAAGTGGCTGGGCTCGGCCCGGCGGCCCTGGGGAGGAGGCTGGAGGAGCAGAGGTGAGCTGGAGAACACATCCGGAGTGCGCAAGGGTTCGCGGGGAGGCAGGGAGGGCGGGCTGGAGGGAGCGTCCGGCACGGAGTAGCGCATTGGATACAGCTTACCAGTGGGCTGCCTCGGGGGGATGGCTGGGGGACTGTCCACGTGTTTTGACATCATCTGAAAAGAGAGAGAAAAAAAGACAGAATATGAATATATTGATGAGGCCTGAAGAAAACACAACAAGGAAAATTGTTATTAGGATGATCAAAACTAATTTTACTGTTTGCACACTATTTCAGTTTTCCTAATGTTTTATACACATGACAAAAAAATATTTGAAAGTATGGAGACCCCATGCTCTATTTTCACTCTCTTAAGTGTGTAAAATTGTCTTGTTGCCTGGGGAAATGGGTACATTTAAGAAAATAAGAAACAAGGGCTATATATATATATATATAGCCCTTGTTTCTTATTTTGGTAAAATAATAAACATTTTGCAGATTCTGCAGATTCTATATATATATATATATATATATATATATATATATATATATATATATATATATATATATATATATATATATATATATATATATGTGTGTATATATATATATAGAATCTGCAAAATGTTTATTATTTTACCAAAAGAAGAGGGATCATACAAAATGCATGTTATTGTTTATTTAGTGCTGACCTGAATAAGATATTTCACATAAAAGAGGCTTACATATAGTCCACAAGAGAAAATAATAGTTGAATTTATAAAAATGACCCCGTTCAAAAGTTTACATCCCCTTGATTCTTAATACTGCGTTGTTACCTGAATGATCCACAGCTGTGTTTTTTGTTTAGTGATAGTTGTTCATGAGTCCCTTGTTTGTCCTGAACAGTTAAACTGCCTGCTGTTCTTCAGAAAAATCCTTCAGGTCCCACAAATTCTTTGGTTTTCCAGCATTTGTGTGTATTTGAACCCTTTCCAACAATGACTGTATGATTTTGAGATCCATCTTTTCACACTGAGGACAACTGAGGGACTCGTATGCAACTATTACAGAAGGTTCAAACGCTCACTGATGCTCCAGAGGGAAAAACCATGCATTAAGAGCCGGGGGGTGAAAACTTTTGAACAGAATGGAGATGTGTACATTTTTCTTATTTTGCCTAAATATCGTATTTTTTCATTTAGTACTGCCCTTCAGAGGCTACAGAAGATAGTTACATGTTTCCCAGAAGACAAAATAAGTTACATTTACCCTGATCTTCAAATTCAAAAAGTTTTCACCCCCCGGCTCTTAATGCATGGTTTTTCCTTCTGGAGCATCAGTGAGCGTTTGAACCTTCTGTAATAGTTGCATACGAGTCCCTCAGTTGTCCTCAGTGTGAAAAGATGGATCTCAAAATCATACAGTCATTGTTGGAAAGGGTTCAAATACACAAAAAATGCTGGAAAACCAAACAATCTGTGGGACCTGAAGGATTTTTCTGAAGAACGGCAGTTTAACTGTTCAGGACAAACAAGGGACTCAGGAACAACTATCACTAAACAAAAAAACACAGCTGTGGATCATTCAGGTAACAACGCAGTATTAAGAATCAAGGGGATGTAAACTTTTGAACGGGGTCATTTTTATAAATTCAACTATTATTTTCTCTTGTGGACTATATGTAAACATCTTTTATGTCAAATATCTTATTCAGGTCAGCACTAAATAAACAATAACATGCATTTTGTATGATCCCTCTTATTTTGGTAAAATAATTAACATTTTGCAGATTCTGAAAGTGGTATGTAAACTTTTGACCTCAACTGTATATATATATACACATACACACACATTATATATATATATATATATATATATATATATATATATATATATATATATATATATATATATATATAAAGTTATAAAATGGATTTTTTTTTTAAATTTTTAATTTAATTTTCTGTGGCTGTATCTTAAATGGTATTAAATAACGCTATAAAGATATTACACTATGTAGTGAGCATTTATGGTGAATAGGAGAGTTGGGAAAAAGATCTGAATGTGCCAGATTTGTACGAGTACTAAAGTGGAGAGTAATACCAGTGCGAAAAAATATGAGCATAAGAACAAATAAATATAAGAAGCAATAATATTAATGATAAAATTAGCCACTGCTAATGTTCATGCTGTCTGTGGCAAAATTATATAATTAAGTCGTATTCGGACTGGAGTAGTTTATACATTTTTTTTTTTTTTTTTATTACACGTCTCCTTAGTGATAAAACTCTTGCATCTGGACAGCAATAAAAAATAGCACAGAAGTAGCAAGTTTCTAGTCGGTTGTATTTTGCGTCATGTGTGTCATTATATACTTAAGAAACTGGCTGTGATGCAACTAGTCATTATTTATAGAAAATTATAGTTGATGATATTGTGCCTATGTGAATTTAAAGTAATGCTTTAAACCTGAAGCTGCTGTTATAATGGCTCCTTTAATCAGCCTGCGGGCGGGATCTCACTTTCTTAATGACTTTATTTTATTTCTCCTCCTGAAAATTCCCAGGTAGCGTGTGTAGTCATGGTTTTACCGCCAGACCAAGTACACGGTTGAGTGCCTCTTCTTAAGCAACCTTTTTTAATTTCAGGATTTGGGAATGTTTAATATCTGGGGAAGAGACACCGATCCATTGATACACGCACTACGAGACTAAATACAGCAAGTAGCAGCAGTCAGACATCTTTTTTTTTCAACTCTAGGAGGCATTTACATAGAAAATCACACGTGTATCCAGACGAGACTAAAATGATCGGACGAGTGCTGACTTTGGCAAAAAACATTAGGTATTGCAGCCTGTAATTTTCTCAGAGGAGGATGGAGAAAAACACCAACATGGGCAATCCGGATGGAAATAAAATCACAGAGTAGCACCTGTAAAAACAGGAAATTACCCCGGGATAAATTTCATCCCATCTGGATAGGGCTTTAGTCTATTATAACAGACTTATTAAGAGAAATGCAATGATGGCCGATGGCTCTGATTTCACCTCATGTGCCATCTGAAAACCATAGACAGCAGTGGAACAGTAGAAGACGGGTGAGGACATTTTACCTTGGAGGGCGAGGACTCAGCAGGAGCAGATTCAGGACGCCGTCGTGGTGGGACTGGAGGAGGGATAGGGGGGTCGTCTGTACTCCTGTGGAAACTCACCATGGAGGACACGGACGATGACCCTGAGAAAGAAAGAGACAGAGAGAGAGAGAAGAGACGAAGAAGTTAGACCACAAATCCAACTTTTAATCATTTACTATGACCGATGAGACACCAAAGCATGAAATAAAGGGTGAGACACGAATCATAGACACATGACCCCGACCCCAAATCCTCACCCAGATTTATTTTTTTTTTTAATCATGTGAACAATGGCTTGAGGGCATCTGTGATCCCTGTGATCAAAAAAAGCAGTGATCATTTGGCTCCCACCCCCATATAATAGCACATGTGAAACATTTTCCAGCTCTGGTGATGGAAAGACAAAACAAATGTAATGGAAGTGTGAATGAGTGAGTGAAGGGAGCGGGGGGAGATGAGAGAGTGAGAAAGGTTAAAGTAGGGATTATACTAACGTGGGCCATGAGGCAGCGCAACCGGGGCAAAAATGGTGTCGCTGTCTGGCAGCAAAAAGAAAAGAGAGAGAGAGAGAGAAAGAAAGAGAGAAAGAGAGAGAGAGACATGCTGAGAGAGGAACAACGTAGACAAGGCCTTGAAATGTGAAGACATCTGCCATACATCATCGTCATCATCATCATCAATCAAAGAACAAATGCAAAATGGTAAAAAAATCTGTGAGAATTTTTGTATATGTTTTTCCAGGGAGCTTACACACACACACACACACACACACACACACACACACACACACACACACACACACACACACACACACACACACACACACACACACACACACACACACACACACACACTTCTCACAACTGCACCCAGATCAGTACATCTGTTAGTATTATGCTGGCTAAAGGTTAAATGTAATGTAAAAGCCATTACAATCAATCAATCAATCAAAGAAGAATTGCAAGTCAAAAATGCTTGTAAAGAGAGAGAGAGAGAGATACAGAGAGACAGACAGTTATAGAGATGCACTGACAGAGAGGGAGAGAGAGAGACATAAAAACAGAACGAACAGAAAGCCAGAGAGAGAGCAAGAGAAAATCAGGTAGCGTTGGGTGCTGAGAGACAAAAACACAGAGAGAAAGACACACAGAGAGAAAAGATCACAGAAAAAGAGAGACACAGAGACAGAGACATGTATAGAGAGACACACAAAGAGAAAAAGAGAGAGAGACAGCGAGACATACAGCGACACACAAAGAGAGAGAGTCATAGAGAAAGAGACAGAAACACATACAAACAGCAAGAGAGAGAGAGACAGAGAGAGAGAGACAGAGAGGGCAAAAGACAGACATAAGACGGACACAGAGAGAGAGAGAGAGAGAGAGAGAGAGAGAGAGCGAGAGAGACATACAAAGAGACACACGGGTTGGTCAGACAAAGGTGCTGAGGTGGGTGCTCTCTGTCTCGCTGTCCGAAAAGCAACTGTTGCTGCTCTATTTTTTTTTTTTGTGCGGGTAGCTTATGCACACACACACACACACACACACACACACACAGCACATGCACACATTCCTAAAAACTGCAGCCAGATCAGTGGTAGTACAATGCTGGTTAAATGCTGAATAAAATGTAGTGGGTTAGTTGGTGTTAGTAAAACTCAGTCATCACTGAAACAATCCATCGAGTGTTTTACATGTGGCAGGAGTGTAGAGTAAACAAGCTGCATACAAGATCTTGAGATAACAACAAAATAGACACACTTGCGTATCTGCGTGTGTGCGCGCGAGTGTGTGTGAGTGTACAGTACGTACTCGAGTGGAAGGGGCTGGAGGGACCCTGCGGAGAGTCGAACACGCTGCAGATGTCCGTGGAGCTGGAGGCTGCGGAGGCGGGTGGGGGTGTGAGGGGCGTTCGGGGCGAGTTGGGCGCCGATGCTGCGCAGCTCTCTGTCTCGCTGTCCGGAATACGACTGTAGCTGATCTTTCTCGGCTCGTTCTGCAGCGGCGTCGGGTGGCGCATGGTGCCGGGTCGACTTGAGGACGGTCGTACGCCCGGAGATTTCAGCGGGCAGCTGTACTTCTTAGGCTGTGGGTAGGAAGCGGAAGCAGATTTAACACTGTATCCATGTGTATTCCTTGTGTGGAGAAAAAAAAAAAAAAACACTATCCAACACTTTTATCTGAAGATTTAGTATAGCAGGATGAGCTTACGAATCGAGGCAGGGAACGTGCGTTGCGAGGCTCGATCTCTAAAGATTTGTTAAAAAGATGGTCTGTAAACTCCTTCTCTGTCATGTCCTCCATTGGGTTCAGGTTCTCGAAGAATTTCTGCATCAGCATTAGAATAAAACAAGAGCAGAGAGAAAGCAGAGAGCTGATGTTAGGTGAGACTTTCTGATTCCATTCACTTAATTTAATAGCATTAATTCATGCTTCTTTAACAACTAGAAGAATCAGTGTAGATCACAAAAATATTAATTCACCTTTCCTGATTTTCAGCCATTAAAATATGTTGCCATATTTTGAAAATCCTTCATATATGAAGAAATGACCGGACTCAACATATATATATATATATATATATATATATATATATATATATATATATATATATATATATATACACATACATATATATATATATATATATATATACACATACATATATATATATATATATATATATATATATATATATACACATACATACATACATACACACACACAAACAAACACATGTTTCAATCTAAAAACAAAATATTTCTCAATTTCTTTAAGGAGATAGGGGTGAAACTCTTCAGGCTCTTCAGGCTCTTCTTCAGAGTCACTGATTTGATTCAAAAGCAATACACACCAATTTGATTCAGTGATTCAAGTATTATAATAAAAGTATTCCTCAAAAAATTCCACTAATATTTCTCAGGCATATTTGTGCAGATCTTATGTCAATCTCTGCAGCCATAGTTAGCGCAGGAATGAATCATTCACATGCTCTATAGGTAGTAAAGTATGCACAAGGTACTTGTTTCAACTTGCTGATTTAATTGTTAATAAGTAAGTAATACTAGTAAGTCATTTAAAATCCATTGTTATCCATTGTTTTATGTAGCTGCTAGATTAAATATCATTTCAATTACATGTCCTGGAAAAGGACTGTAATTTATTTTTCATTTTTGCAAGCGGACTAACCCGTATGTCGCTCTCCACCCGTAGGCAGTACGGCTGGTTCTGGTACTGCTGGATCTCTCCGGTGATCTCTGCTACTTTCCGCCGCTTACTGAAGTTAATCAGCTCTTTACCGTGTCTCTTAAGGAAGTCAGGGTTGCCTTCCTCCGTTTTCAGGATATTTGTTAAATATATACCTGAACAAAGACAAATCAGATACAATTAAACTGACCTGAAAATGGGAAAAGAAAAAAAAAAAAAAGTCCTATTCTGTTCAACTGAAACACAAAGGAAAAGCGTACCAAAGAAGGGCACACACGGTGGGTTAATGGACCTGAGTTTGGCCAAATACTTCTTATAATGGTCCTCACTGAGTTCATGCGCCTCTTCTAGAATCTTCCTCTGTCGGCTCGGGATTTGCTGGAAGAATAGGCAAAATTTTCTCACTATAAACTCACTATATACTTTGTTTCTCCTCAGTAATCATCTGACACAAGGTTCTCATATGAGTCCTGCAAAGTTTACCTCGAAGGTGTGGTCAAGCCGATATACAGGAGAAGAGTTCATGGCGCTGACCACCTCGAGGACGCCGTTAAAGTTATTGAGCTCCTGAAAGACCTGCAGGATCTCGATGATGCGGGACACCACAGCTACACGCTCCTCCAGGTTCTCTGTTTCCACAATACACCTGAGGAGAACACAATATTAGCTGTCAGTTCTGATGAAACAGCAGCAGATAATTAGATCCTCAGAATTATGAATACTTTCCCAGTGTCCCAAACTACTAAATAATTTGTCAGTACACCACTGGTGTCATTATTATTTAGGCACACTACTTATTATGCATTTTATAGTTTGGAACACAGCCTTGAATTCTCTCTGAATAAACCCAATTAAATCTGTGAGAGTAATTTGTGCAATTTGCTACCAGTGAGGGTGAAATTCTGAAATCTTAGAGCTATAACCCTTAAGAGTTAGGTCGATACCAAGTACAATTGCCTTATGGTAGTTGTATTATTTTCTGACTGCACTACATGCATTATACTGTATCTAATCTAAGCATGATGACTAGACAGAAGCCATTGACTTACTTCTCGAACCAGAGGGTGAGATTGGTGGTATGGCGGATCATACGCAGAAGGTTGGGTGAGTTCAGTTCTTTGTCTTCTTTCGTCCACACGCTGCCCACCAGCTCTGACGGCTGAACCGCTCTGAGAGATACAGAGATGGGATACAAAGTTCAAAATGGCGGCCTGCTTTCTCTCATCTTTCTACTACACTGAGAAAAATTGGCCAGAACACAGTAACACGAAATCATCACATTGATATTATTTATGGGGACTGGTTTACTGGTATAAAAAAGAATAAATGATCACCCATGTGCCGCAGTAAGACATTAAAATAAGTCAAGAGATATTAGCAAATTCAATGCTTTTAAAATGCTTTTTAAGGCATCTGAATGCCACTTTCTCATATTTTAATTACAATTTGACACACTCATTACACCATTAAGGCAAAACACAAGCTACATATCAAAGCAAATACAATGATTTAATGCTATTGTACTTTTTTAAACTCCACAAATATACTGATTTAGTTTACACAATGCAATATTTTTGATTGTGAAGCACAGGACACAAGTAGTCTTAAAACACAGCACTATAAGCTGGCAGAGACTGTTATTAAGAGGATGAGATGGGCCTCCCTGGATCGGACTTCTTTTTCTGTCATAAACAGCATGAACTTTTTCAGCAATTTGTGCTACAGTAGCTCTTCTGTGGAATCGGACCAGACAGTCTAGCCTTCGCTCCCCACGTGCATCAATGAGCCTTGGGCACCCATGACCCTGTCGTATACCGGGATGTGTCGTATACACACTGCATACTGAGAACAGCCCACAAGACCTGCCGTTTTGGAGATGCTCTGACCCAGACATTGAGCCATCACAATCTGGCCCTTGTCAAAGTCGCTCAGATCCTTACGCTTGCCAAATTTTCCTGCTTCCAACACATCAACTTTGAGAACTGACTGTTCACTTGCTGCCTAAAATATCCCACCTCTTGTCAGGTGCCATTGTTACGAGATAATCCACGTTATTCACTTCACCTGTTTGTGGTTTTAATGTTATTGCTGATCGGTGTATAGCTAATATAACAGCCTAAGTAATGCAAAGCATATTTAAATATTATTTGGACCATTCATCTTAGACTAGATATTATACTTGTTTATTTTTTTCTTTTACATCATTAAACACTTAACTGCATTAGTGTTTAAATGCATGGGTTGCCAGGTTGTAATATCAGTTGGAAAATCTATAAACTCACTAATCTCTGAATTTATATCCTATATCTTCCTGATAGACATAATTTTTTTGTATTTGGCCAAAGGTGAGGAAAGTGCTTTGGTTGGTTTTTTTTTTTTTTTTTTTTGAAGAAATCGTGATTTGTCAAAAACAAAGCTTTGTTGGATCAAAGCTGGAGTACACAGAACACCCACTCAGAGACTATTGAAGCTCTTGTAGGGAGTCGAAACACAGCCTCAAGGGAAAACGAGAACCCTGGGTACGACGGTCATCCCCTGTTCCCACAGGCGCACAGAGCTAAAGGGAAGTGTGTCCCCTTGTTCCCTTTTGTGTGTGTGTGTGTGTGCATACAAGATGTGGATACAATAAGTAATACTCCCATGTCCTGCATTGTGTTAAAGTGCCCCATTTTCTTGGCCGATAGTTGGCGGGTGATCAAAAAAATAAAAATACAAACAGGAAGCGGCCTTGTTCCCTAATGTTCAATAAACCCATTAAATCACATCACTACAGTTAATCTAAAATAAACTGTGTGTACCTGTAGAAGTCAGACTCGAGCAGTGTGAGCTGGCGAGCGATCTCGATGGGGTGAAGGGTCATCAGGTCAAACTGCTCGATCTGGCCCGGTTTGCTGATGTGCCACTCGATAGGTGGAGGTAAACTCTCAAAGGTGATGTTGTGGCTCGGGCCGTTAGCCTGTGCCTGCTTCTTCCTCTGGATGATCTTGGTGATGGACTCAACCCACTTCCTCATGGCCTTGCCTGTGGAGAGGAAGGAGAGACGAGAAATCTTTCAAAACTGAATGAAATGCTTTCACTCTGTTCCTTAAAATCTAAATCTAATTTGATAGGACAAGTTGGTTAAGAGTTCTCAGAAATCCCAGAGTCCCTCTGCTGGGTTCCTGAACAACAGCTTTAACGTTCATCGCAGGATCGATTGCATAGAATGAAAAAATCTCTCACTCCATGCAAAGGAGCAGAGTGTGATGTACATATTTTCCATCCAGGTATAGTTTTGTTTTATTTATTTAACTACTGATGCTTGCTGTAAGCCCATGGTTCTCAAGGTGTCCATAATTATTTTAGTGGAAATCACAACCCAACATTATCAAAATTATTATATTAATTATTGACTTCTTATAGTTATTCAGCTATATGATTTCAGTTGAATTTAAGATTTAATCCAAACCTTGAATCTAATAACTTTAATTTAAAAAATGGCTCCAATAAATAGCTAAAAAAAAAAAATTACATATTTCTCTCTTTATTTTTTTTTATTTAACAATTTTTTTTTATTCATACGGCACCTTGAATGCAAAAAAAGTTTGAACACATTCAGAACATTCAGAAGAGAGAGAGAGAGAGAGAGAGAGAAAGAGAGAGAGATTACCTCGGACTGTTCCGATGAACTCCTCCAGTCGGCAGAGTAGCTGAGCGTCCCTTTCAAAGTCGTAGAAGTGGTGCTCCACCCAGTGCCGGCACACATTCAGCACCCTGCAGACACAAAACTCAAACTTAACTTTGTGCAGACACAAAACTCAAACTCAAAATATGTCTATAAAAGGTTTTAATTCCTCCAGAACATTCTGAATGTGCAGTAATCAACCACAGAGATAAAAAAAAAACCTGAGCTCTCACCCAACAATGAGTGGTGAAACGTTTTAATAAATCTAGTCAACTGGACCTTTTATTATTAGACACCATCAATGAACTTTGTGCTTTTTTTTTGTGTGTCAAAATGTCCAAATTAGCATGTTATTGTTCTGGTTAGTACACCTGAGTTGCACTGGCTGGACATATTCTTTGCGGAAGCGTTTGAGCTCAGCACTGAGCGGCTGATCTCCGTTCTCCATGGCCATCTGATCCGCCTCTGTGGGTTTGGGCTCTGGAATGTCAAACCTGGACATCGGACATCACACACACACACACACACACGCACAGAGAAAAAGTCAAGCAGGTTATTTACACAAAGCTGCTGCAACACTACAGTCTTTACTTTAAAAATGAAGTGAACTAAGAATGTTTGCAAGAGACTAACTTTGCACCTGGAAAGAGTTTAAATGAATTGTAATTATTTTCACAAATGTTAAAGTGTCATCTCACCTTTCAATGAGCAGGTCCAAGAGCTCCTGTGGTTTACAGAACGACCTGTAGGTGGTGAGGAAGGTCCGCACAAAATTGGGATCTGCAAAAAAACAAAAAAACAAAACAAAACAAAAAAAACAGCCGCTTAATGGTCATTCTTTTTTTTTTTTTTTTTTTCAGAAAAAAAAAACTTCATTGTTCCTATTTCAGTGTTGACTCCAGGGTTTTGTTTTGTCCTGTTGGGCTTCATATTGTTTTGGTCAGTGGTGGGAAACATGAAGTGGCCTTGAGCTGCACCTGTTTTCATGACTGCTTGATGAAATAAGGGATAACACTAAATATATAACATATAAAAAATATTGCATGTGGTCATAAGGACTCAGTTTGGCTATTCTAGCTGAATTATGGGCAAGACACAGAAGCCACATGTGAGCCTAATACACTCTAGAGATTGCTGTACATCTGAACAAAGTGCTATGCTCTATATTTAATCTACATTGCAACCGAGGCAAGCGCAGTTCCATACAAGGCCTATAGATGGCACAATGCTACATTAGGATTAAACAGGATACAGGGGTTACCTGGAAACTGCATAATGTTTTTGCACTCTCTAAAAAGAATCACAAGCCCTAATGATTCAACAAATGTAAGTAATTATGGTCAAAATAAACTCAGGCCACCTCAGGGGTTCTGATTTTTAAATATTGAACGGTATATCATACATGTACAATTTTTTGCAATGAAACTGCAATAGCGTATTCTATTCACACTGTGGGACCCTAACAGAGGATTTATACCAAATCATGGCCCCGTTATTGTTTTGTTTGTTTTTTGTGCATGTGTGGTGTGCACTTTGTGTTTTTTTTTTTTTTTTTTAAATAATAACTGGTATTATCTAAAATGTATGTAGTGTACTGTATCATTTGTACACACTTCCATGTTACTTCTGTTTATCATGCACGGAATAAAACACTGCTAGGAAAATAATCAACAATACATCACATCTTTTAATCCACTTATAGTTACATTTAATGTTGTGGAACGTCCTTGAAACAAGTTAGTTCCTGTTATCACTTATGTTATAGCAGCTATAAACAGTCATTCCCTCATTTCTTTCTCTTGAAATGAATAAGTCCTTATTAACCGAAAAACCACAAAGCCCTCTGTCCTGAAGACAGTGGAGACTCCTTCCAAAAATGCTAAATAAGCATCTCCTCATAGAAAACTCACTCCTCATACACTTCTAAAAACATGCAGTGCCCAACAAAGACGTCTGTATCAATGAGTTAGTATAGAAACAATCACATATTAGAGTGCATTAATATAAACCTGTGATTTGCCTTGTAGCTGGAACTACTCTCAGAGCTGCTGTCATAGAAAATTAGACACCACCACCCGACCAATCAGAATCGAGAATTCAACAGCACTGCGCTATAAAAGCGACTAGATTTGTAGCTGTGTAGCCGTGTCGTCTATATTTTGCATACAAACTGGGAAAATCGCAAGAACCTTAAAAATAAAACCAAACTGTATATACAGTAGCATAGAGAATAACGTGGTGTTAAAAATCCACAGATTTAAATTCCATCCACAGACGTAAATTTAAAGTGGAGCTCTGGCTGAACTGCACATATAGTTTGTATCACTATAGAGTTTTGCAAGCTGGAATGTCAAAACTTTGATGTCTCTATGATTTCAAAATGATCCCTCGCCCAGAGAACCTTATAACACGAAGGTCATGAAAAGATTTAAATGCTTTAAGCTGTCACAAACATTTACACTTGGGAGTTTATATTTATCTTAAGGGTTAGAGAGTCTTAAGATTTTCCCTGATACTCCTATTGTGTGTGTGTGTGTGTGTGTGTGTGTGTGTGTGTGTGTGTGTGTGTGTGTGTGTGCGCAGTGCAGAGAGCTGTTTGTTCATATGATGGATCTGCTGAGTTCTGGGTTCCTCAGCGAGGCCAGTAAGGAACAATAGCTGCCTCAGTTTGCGTTTACAAACAATCAGCCTGGAATTATTCTGGCCAGGAAACAGACGCCGCTCTGACGCACAAGGCTGCCCTCACACGGACTAACACACACACACACATCTGTATACACAGTGCACTTAAAATAGATTTAGAACTATCAGCTTTTAGGAGTCACAGACAGGACAAACAGATCCAGAAATCCAAAAATGTCTCTCTCCCTCTCTCAGACATAGACACAAACAGGCAGAAGTTGGTTTTCATGTGCGAATGAAAATTGAACCACAATTAAGAAAGAGGTTAAATTTCACAACCAAACGCACACGAGAAGTGATAAGGAAATAACGCAAGATCACACGTGAGATCAGAGTTCTCGCGCGAGACTGGAAATGGTACCCCGCAAGAAGTTCGTAATCCAAATGGTCTGTGCGCTGATTTGCAGCGAAAGGGCAAAAAAGAAAAAAAGATTATGGAGGAGGAAATGGTTGGGGAGACTTTTTTCCTTTCCCGACCCTGTTGTGGTACAGCTCAGACGAAACATCAAAAAGACATGGGTGCTCCTGCCAAAGTTCGACCAAGCTTTCCTCCATTTCTTGGGTCCAAACAGACAGAGAAGGAGCCTTTTTCCGCACCGAAGCCATGTTCTCTGATATTCTATAACTCCTCCACGAGCTTCGCGCTGCCCTGTATCTTGCTCTCTCATTGGCTGGAGGTCATCGCCGATGTTTGTTTCAGTCAGAACTCATTTCACACAGCAGGATTTTGAATCGCCGACAGGTCCAGATATTTAGCATGCCAAATATTTCACGAGCATCGGCGACGCATCAGCGCTTCTCTCAGATCGCGTCTTTGATAATTCACACTGCGTGATCGTCACTCGCGTGAACGAGCACCGACTTGCCTCCGATTTCAGGCATTTGTCGGCGATTTCGCAAATCCTGTCAGAGAGTGAAAAATCGGGCTAAAATCGTGCAGTGTGAACTCGGCATAAGACACATCAGTTTAAATTGATAACACTTTGTTCCACACTAGCATTTCAGGTTCGTGGTAAAAACTTTGGCTTGGCTGTAGGTGTCATGGGTTGGAGGCATGGCATACATGCTCTCCTGTCAATCGTGGGTGTCCGTGAGTTCATATATGTGGAAGAGGGCAGAAATTCCTCTGTGTGCTACGCTGCCCTGTGAGGCAGCATGAGCAACTGTTTGAAAGATTATGGACGAAACACATGATAGCTGTGTTAGCACTCATGAAATAGTGGAGAACTGGCTGGTGGGTGGGAATTGTCAAGTGACCATATTGGCAGAAAATCCAAAAAGTATTCTCTAAAAAACTGGAGAAATTCAGAAATTATCCCATTACAGGCCATTTGAATCGAGAACGAAATTCAGGTTGGGAGAAAATCAGAAGCATGTTCCAAGAATATGACTAAGTGGAGAGAGGACACAGGTGATAAACAAACTCCAGTGGTTGAAACATTTTCCACCACACTGAATAATTTTTTTTTGATAAATAATGGGACTCTCATGGCATATGTGAGGCAGTCTGGAAAGCCAGATGTGGACTTTTTAATCTTGGCTAGGCTTTCTGTGGAGATCACGGTGGATAAGGAGCCAGTTTAGTGCAAGGCAGACTTTGTGGAAACAGTTTGGGGAAGAACCACATATGGGTGTGACGGTCAGGTGTCCACAAACTTTTGAAATCTTTAAATGTTATTTTCTCCCTTTTGGGGATTTTAAAATGTTTCTGGTTGAGAAACAGGCAAAAGAGAAATATTTTACTTCTGGAAATTGGTAGTTTTCAGAAAAATATTGAAGAAAATGTCCAAATTTCACCACATGAAGGTTTTTCCAGGTTGCCACACAAACAAGAATGAGTGCATCATTTGGAAAAGAGGCTTGAGAGAGAGTAGCATGAACATGCATGTGTGCGTGTGTATTGTTGTGTGTATGTTGGGGTTGATATGGTGGAATCAAGCAAACAGCATCCATCAATCCTCCACCCAGCTGTGTCCAGTTGTGGGCGGCAGCCCCGAGGTGAATCGGACAGGATGCACCTTTTTCCCCGCTTGTTAGTGCCGAAAGAAAAAAAGGGAGAATTTACATGCACACACACCGTTTTCCTCAAAAGGCCCGCGCTTCCCTTGAGTTATTAGAAATGAGCGAGATGCACGCTGCTGGAGTCTCTGCAGGAAAACAGGGACCTGTACTTACACACACGCACACTTTTGGAAAGGAAGTTTATTTTGGGGTGTGAACGGCTGGGACCACCCATTAGAGGAATCCTTACTCTGCTCGCACACAGACGAGTTCAGCACTGTTTAGTGCAGCATGTCCTCCTGCACGTGGAACATTATATTATAATCTCATACGTTCCCTGCTGATGTCGGATTTGTTTCTGGATTAGGATAAATTCCTGGCTGATCACTAGATCTGCATGATTATTCGTATTTATATTGTTCTCGCAGTGCGAGTTACTATGATAAACACATAGAGAATGCTACAATAATAGAAGGGCTTAAAAGCTAGGAATAACAACAAAACTGAAACTGCTTTTCCAGGGAACATCAGCAGAGGCAGCTGCATTGTAGACTTGTATGTGCGTGTGCGTGCATGCGTGTGTGAGAGATGACTGGAGTGGGACCGGGACCGCAGAGCAAAAACACACATGAACAGCCATAAACACTTCTGTTATTAGATGTTAGACTGAAAAACATGAGCATTGTTGTGCTGAGTGCAGTGAAGAAAATCCCTATCTGTACTTTAGTTTTAAATATCATGACCATACCTGCCAAAGTTTTGTGTAAAATGTGTCAAGCAATTGAGAATTTTTAAAGTAATTTGTACTTGGAAGAGTAGGTTTTTAAAAATAATAATAAAAAAAAAAAGGGTTATCAATCCAAAGTTCATTATTTTCCCATTCCTGACACTGGAGACTCCATCTACAAATGTTAAAATAAATGTTTCCTTACAGAAAGTGTCACCATCTTAATCATTATATTTAAGTTTGTGTAGCATCTGCCATACAAGTCCCTGTGAAATTGCTGTTACTATAGAAACGATAACTTATTACATCATCTACTGTTTTTCCACCACTTTTTTTTTTTTAAACTGCAGCTCAATTTCAAATTGCAGGCCCTTGTAGTTCACTATGTAGGGTGTACCCTAGGCAAAGAGCATAAATCTAGAAAGTCACTTGGATCTTTATTATGCCCTGCCTAACTGTTTGTTCATGGAGCATGGATGAAAAAATATATATTTCTGCATGAAGATGTATTGATGATGGAGTTGTAGGCCAAATATACATGGATCAGCCATATCATTAAACCCACTGACAGGTGACGTGAATAACATTTACTATTTCAGTACAATGGCACCTGTGAAGGGGTGGGATACATTAGGCAGCAAGTGAACAGTCTGTTCTCAAAGTTGATGTGTTGGAAGCAGGAAAAATGGGCAAGAGTATGGATCTCAGCGACTCTGACAAGGGCTAAATTGTGATGGCTAGATGACTGGGTCAGAGCATCTCCAAAATGGCAGGTTTTGTGGGATGTTCTTGGTATGCAGTGGTTAGAACCTACCAAAAGTGGTTCAAGGAAGGACAACCAGTCAACCGGTGAAAGGGTCATGGGCACCCAAAGCTCACTGATGCATGTGGGGAGCGAAGGCTAGCCTGTCATGACTGATCCCACAGAAGAGCTACTGTAACAAAAATTGCTGAAAAGGTTAATGCTGGCTATGATAGAAAGGTGTCAGAACACACAGCAGGGCTGCGTAGCCACAGACCGGTCTCAGTGCCCATGCTGACCCCTGTCCTGTGTCACAAGTTGGCCTGGTCTGATGAATCATGTTTTCTTATCATGTGGACGGCCAGGTGCGTGTCCGCCGCTTACCTGGAAAAGAGATGGCACGAGGATGCACTATGGGAAGAAGGCAAGCTGGCAGAGGCAGTGTGATGCTCTGGGCAATGTTCTTCTGGGAAACTCTCGGTCCTGACATTCGTATGGATGTTACTTTGACACATACGACCTACCTAAACATTGTTGCAGACCAAGTACACCCCTTCATGGCAACGGTATTCCCTAACGGCAGTGGCCTCTTTCAGCAGGATAATGCGCCCTGCCACACTGCAAAAATTGTTCCGGAATGGTTTGAGGAACATGACAAAGAGTTCTGGGTGTTGACTTGGCCTCCAAATTCCCCAGATCTCAGTCTGATTGAGCGTCTATGGGATGTGCTGGACAAACAAGTCTGATCCATGGAGGCCCCACCTTGAAACTTACAGGACTTAAAGGATCTGCTGATAACATCTTGGTGCCGGTTATCACAGCACACCTTCAGAGGTCCATGCCTCGATGGGTCAGAGCTGTTCTGGCAGCACAAGGGTGACCTACGTAACATTAGACATCAGATCAGTGTATAGCTATAGTTTACATTATTGTTAGAGAATATCTAGTGCTTTATTCTTTCATTTAAAGAAAAAGAAAAAAAAAAAAAAAAGGTTGTGGAGTGATGTCAAGTGCTTTTTTTTTTTTTTTTTTTTACACCTCTCGACCAATCAGATCGCAAGCTGGGGTGCCAGCAAGAAAATCAGTGCGATTTCTGCATCTCATCATCATCACAGTATCATGCAACCTAAAGCAAAAATTTAAGTTTGTACCTCACTCTCTCCTTCTTAAACCTATAAATAGGCTTGTGTTTGATTAGCCAAATGAGCTCTAAGCTGCCCACAAGCCTGAGTGGATTTGGGTCGGGTTATCCAGGCCCCTGTTTAAGGGATTTGCCTGTTTAAAAAAAAATAAATAAAATAAAATAAAAATAAAACAGCCACACACACATATATTTACACACATACACACAGGCACCTTCTGAAAGCTAATTAAGCAATGGCCTTTTGGACAGCTGTCTTGAACTTGCACCGGAAAAACAGCTGCTGATGTCATTTTTTTTTTATTACCTCCTTTAGCTTCTTATCAGTTTTTAAAAACGCTATCTGCACCACCATGACACTAAAACAAAGCAGGTCGTCACACAGCATTCTATGACGTAAAATGACGTCCAAATATTTAGCAAGCGTGAGAAAACAGCCAGGAATAGGAACGAGGTGACAAACAGCCCAAACAAACGCGGTGACCTTTGAGCCTCCGCTTTTTTCACACATGGCATTTGGGTCTTTAACTTGTGTAATCGGGGCGTAATTATGCTACAGTGCTAGAAGGCAAACACATGGTGCTGTTGGGCAAATAGAACAGCAAATGACTGTAAAAACCTTACGAGTGCGCAACGACACGCCACTGCTGGAAATCTGAGTTATGCAACACAATTAACTGCACATTTTCCAGACCGTGATGGAGAACATGCATGAGTAGAACATGAGTAGAAATCATTTAGGCATGAAGTTAAATATTTATATTAATGCACTATTGCATTAATATGAATTATAGTATAATATACATTATATTCATTCTAATATGTTATCATTTTTATTGTAACAGCTCATTCACAGGGACTTGTATGGTGGATGCTCTACACAATCTAATACTACTAATAAATAAATTGTAAAATGTGTTATTCAACAAAGGAAAACATAAATTCACTGATATGGTGAAGTTCTGTGTGAGGAGACATTTATTTAGCATTTTGGGAAAGTCTCTAGTGACATAAGTTGAAGGAACAATTGACTATAGCTGTTATAATGTAAGTAATTACAGGAACCATCTGTTTCACTGTCGTTCCACAACATTAATGGTTATAATATATGGTGTATCATTTGCTAATACATTCCAAAATTATAATTGCTGGAACATACACGTGTTATAAGAAGAACAAATCACTTTGGGATGTGCTGTTATTGGAAAATAATCAACTTCAAGATACAGTAACTTCATACCCATCAAGATGCATCAAACCACCCCACCATTGATTAGTTTCCTATAACAGCACACCCCCAAGTGTTTTATTCTTCACTTCAAAGCCACTCAGTGCTTGCCAGCACTGTTGATATTGATCTGCACGCCTAAAATTAACATCAATAATCCATCACCAGTCCTGAAGTTCATCAGAAGATGCTAAATGGTCCAGGCAAAAACGCAACTAGGACAACTTTTCCAAGTTAAACTAGGCAACTACCATGCCATTAAAAGATTATCCAAAGTATTTTACTGCCATGGTCTCTAGATCTCTAGAGCAGTGTTCCCAAAACAAGTCCTTGGGGACCCCCAGAAGGTCCCAATTTTTGGTCTCCCAGCAAAAATACACCTCAACCAAGCAATCAACACTGCACTAGGTCTGGTACCAGCCACTTGAGAACTGGACCACAAAAAAGTGAACCACCTGGGAACCAAGGACCGTTTTGGAAAACATTGTACTGAGTCTTCAAGGGAACCATCATCTAGTAAATCCACTGGTAATGATCCCCACCAAACCTCTTTTGTTATCTAAGATTATCATTCTTGCTTACTGAAACTAATAATTTGTCCTTCAAAAATTAATAAACTCAAAGAAATCATCCAATTACAAACCAGAGACATAGTCTTGCTCTGACCTGCATACATGTGGAAGGTGAGCCTCTCGATCAGCTTCAGCACCGTGCCTGCCTTGATTATTGGGATGCCAGACTGGGACTGCACGTTCTCTTCGAACACCACGTTCTCCTCGGAGTCAGGCTCTGCAAAGCGGTAGATCTCGGCACTGGGAAGCCTCATCTGCTCCTCTTTCTCCTCCTGGAGCATGGCCGAGTCCAGCATGCGCTCCAGAGTAGAGCGGTACTGAAGCGAAATCAGCGCTGCCATCCAACCATTCTTCTCCTCAGCAGACTTGGCAGCAAACACTACGCTGTTGCCATCTTTCAGGATGAGCTCAAAGGCGTGCCGGTACTCACCCTCCTTGTCGTCCTTGTCGTTGATTTGGACCTAAAGGAAGGATGGTAAAGATGTTTTCTGGGCTGATCTGCAAGTTGTTTGATAGACTGTTGCTACAAATTGGAAATACTGCAAATCAGACAAATGTCTACAGTAGAACTGTTAAAGCTCTTTGCTTGAGTGGAAAATGACAAATGTCTATTCATCTTGCATTTCTCCAGGCCCTTGTTTACCTCTACCACCATCTAAACAGCTATTCTCCATCTGTCTTCTCTTTCCATCAATGAATTCATCACAGACCCATCTGAAGTTCTCCCCAACAACTTCCAACTACCATTTCTTTCCATTAACACCATCCAACTACTTTCTCTTCCCACAAACACTATGCATTAAATCACTCACCTGTCATTTGTCAGCACTCTTCCCACCAGACTGATCCACCATCTTTCCTTAATATCCATTTATCCTTCCTCCCACCAACACACATCATCCATCTATGCATCCATCCATTCCCTTTCACCACACCATCTATTCACTCTTCATATCAACACAATCTAACTACCACTTATTCACAACACCACCCATCCATCACTTCCAACTAATGCAATCCAAGCATCTATCTAATTTCAGAAAAGCTATCCATCAATCTCTTCCACAACACCATCAAACTGACATCTATCCATCTCTTACCATCACCACCTATCTACATTTTCCCATTTGTCTTCTCCCACAGACATATCCAATACCTCCTCCCAGTAAAATTCACCTTCCCAGCATCATGGATTCATCATCTATCCTTCTCCCTACAACACCATCCAACCCTCACCTGTCTTTTCTCAATCACCACCACTCATCCACCTTTTCCCAACAGGTCTTTTTCCTATCAACTCTATCCATCTTTCTAGTCAGAATAAAACAATCTAACTCTCCATATTTACCTACAAACATCATTCAACTGTCATCTCATCCCTTCAACCATCCACCAATCCCATATCTCCTTGCATTTTCAACACTCATCGCTTCCCAACTGTATCTGTTCATGCACCTCCCATCAATACCATAGATTCATCTATCCACTTCTTCTCACCAACACCATCGTCATCCAGTGCTTTCTACCCACACTGTCTAGCTACCACATCATTACACCAACACTATTCCCAATTTTTTTCATCCACCTCCCACCAACACAATCAACTCATCATCAATCAATCTCTTTTCAACACCAGCACTCATCCTTTTCTTCCCACCAACACCATCTATTTGTACACCTCATACCACCAACACCAAAGGTCCATCAATCCCTCAACCATCAATTCAGCAATTCCTACCAGCATCATCTATTTCTTCCTACTTTCATCCATCAGATTGCATCCCAACACCACCGACCTTTCTTTAAGAACAATATCATCTCTTAGTCCATCAATCCCACCCAAGCATCGATCCACCCCTTCCCAACATCATCCATTTGTCCTTCGTGAATATTCAAGCATCCACGATTCCATCTATCCGCACTTACCTTGCGCATGAAGAACTTTTCTTTCAACCTGTATTCGGCAGCACTGGCTCCTGGTAGGCGTGGTTGTCCATGGTTGGACTTGCAGCAGATCATCAGACCATCGAAGAGAAAGATGTGGCGCTCGTGCTTGGCGCCCACCCGCGTCAATGTGCCCTCCATTATAAACTCGTTGCAGCACTGGCCGATGTCTTTGCCCTCCCAGCCATCGATGTTCCTCTGGATCTCGTTCATCTTCTTGATGGCCAGGTGCTTGCCCTTCATCTGCTGACTGTAGAAGCGGCAGGCCGACTCGCTGGAAAGGGAGAGCCAAGAAAAAAACATTTGTGCAAAGCCAATAGTGCAGAGGGAGGGGAGTGCAAACAGAGGGGGTGGGGGGTGAGAGCGAAAGCACGGTTCCGTCACTCACAATACTTCTACACACTAGCATTGTTTTTAAAACACTGAAAATAGAAACCTTGCAACTGAGAGGAAGACTGGCTTTGTCTACAGTAGCAGTGACTAAGCCATGTTACAGAGGTTTCTCATCAACTTGATCGCTCAACCTAACGAGATCTGAGCATTAAGCAGAATAATTCAGTGATTAGGTGGACCTAATAGATGGTTTCGAGAGATCACTGATGTAGAATAGATCTGCATCATTCTACCTCAAAATCAGATTGCTGAGATATGCTTGTTTTTTATTCATTGTGGTTAAGATTTTCAGCTGTTATACAATCAGTCAAGTGGCAAGGAAGAATGGAGAGGGGGATGGGGACAATCAGGAGGGGATTTACATTAGCCAGTGGCGGAACGGGCTGCACGGGACTAGTCGTAGGGGAAAATGGAGCTTACTGATATTTTCTGGAGTGCAGAGTTTTCCAATCGCTGGCTCTTTCCTCATACCAGCTTCTGCATGTGGAACATGTGTATCAAACAGCCTGACGCCTGCAGAGGGTGGCGCTGAGGGCATGACACACTACACTGTAATGCCTCGATATTCAATGGCAAAATAGCAACAAGTGGATGGAAAAACTGGCACAGTTGGAGTCTTACTCTTTCCTCAGGTATATTTATATATAAGACCAGTTGATTCATATTGCCTTGCGTTGGCAGGTGTACATAATGAAATCTGTAACAACTAAAGATAGCAAAAAAGCATGCCAAATCAACCCCAAAACACGTATCATAAAATGATTTCCTTAAAACTTTATCTGTCAAATGCTCTCTGATAGAAAAATGACCAAAGGGAGCAGCATAGCAGGTTGACCCTTTGTTCTTACCCTCATACAAAGAAGTCAAGGGAAACAGGAAGGCTGCTCATAGCTACCAATTTAACAGTACTACACACCAAAAAAAAAAAAAAAAATAATAATCATGCATATTGAAATGTGGAGAAAAATCTAAAAACCACCTACCGTAAAATAAGCCATCCTTTCCCCATAAAAAAAGACTAGAACCGGGTGAAAATTTAAGTCACCAAAAGAAAAGAGTTGAAGATCTTTTAAATCCACTTCATTGATGCCATTTCAAACGATGAAGCAGGGGCGCAGAACAATTTGGTGGAGAAACGAAAAATACTGAAACCCAAACTAGAAGCGCAGACACAAAAGAAGAGATGCTGAGCTCTGCTTCACAAAGATTTGAATTTCTCTCCCACAAATGTGCGCCTTCGCTCTCTCTCTCTCTCTCTCTCTCACTCACTCACTCAATTTTTTCCAACCTGAGAACAATAACAGCCCGGCTGGACGGCCCAAACCCTGACGCAACATCCCTGGGACAACATGCTGACCCCCCTCACTTGGTCATACACCACGGCTATTTTAGGGTCAAGGGGTGGTGAGGGAGCTCAGGACCGAGTCTGGGTGGAGTGGGGAGGATGGGAGGGGTACAGGAAAAGTGTGTGTGTGTGTGTGTGTGTGTGTGTGTGTGATTGTGATTGTTATGTGTGAATGTTTTGAGCAAGGATTTATTTGAGTTTCATGTCTAAATGGTTTTCAGTTTGAAGAGTGTGTGATGATCAGGTCCTCTGAGTTCCAGTCAAGCAACTCAACCTTATACTCTCCTCATGCAGAGGTTTGTGTGTGTGTGTGTTCGCGTGTGTACCTTAGTCTTCTCTTGGCCAGGCTTTTGGAGCAGATCCTCTCCATGCTGCTCTGAAGGTTGAGGAGCGCAGTGATGGCCTGCTTCAGACGTTCCTTATCGTCCTCATCCTCACTTTTCTCCTCCAGTTGCTGTGAGACCAAAGATATGAGAGATTAAGCAAGACAGAAAGTACAAGAATGGAGAAAATGAATAAAAAACAAACATTCAGAAAACAAATTGACAAAAAAAAAAGAAAGAAAAAAATGTGGAAGAAAAAGGAAAGAAATTTACAAGAAAGAAAGAAAAGAAAGGAAAGAAAAAAGAGACAAAAGAAAGAAAGAAAGAAAAAAAGAAAGAAAGAAAAACCAAGGAAGGAAGGACAGAAGGCCAATAAAGAAGGATAGAAAGCCCAAGATCAAGAAAAAAGCATGCAAGCAAGAACAGATCAAGAAAAATACAAAGAAAGAAAGAATGACCAAGAAAAAAAGAAAGACCAAAAAAGAAAGAATTAATGAACAAGAAAGAAAGAAAGAAAGAATTAATGACCAAGAAAGATAGAAAGATCAAGGAAGGAAGGAAGGAAGGGAGGAAGATCAAGAAAAAAAGCAAAGATCAAGAAAGAAAGAAAGAAAGAAAGAAAGAGGAGCAGGAGAAGGAGGAGACTGTCTCTTATCGTCTCTCCCTCACTAGTGCTTATTTATTGATAACTCTCAATAAACTGAGGACAGATTCATATCCAGCCCACTGAAAGCTCCCGCCTGCAGGCTGTTCAGATCAGCGGCACGCTACATTTCTCTCTCTCAGTATTTAAGAAAGAGGATTTACTTACAGCCACATTTACAATACAGACTAAAGGACATGAAACTGGTTCACCATGTAGACATGCTTTAAAGCCCAAATATGCACAAAGCAGCAAAGGACATCAAGGCATTTCAGAGAGATTTACATCCCTTCTGCAAAAGAATCCTGAAAAGAGGCTTAGCGCCTCAATTCCAATGCAAAACGCACACAACAAACTAATGCTCTTCAGGACACGTGGTATGGCCCTTGTGACTTCAGCTGAACTTTAAACAACATACAGGAATTTACCTTACAAAACCTTCTACCTACTGAACCCATTCCTGAGATGGTCAAAGCCCTGAGAGAGCTTCGAAACAGAATTACTGGCATATGTCAC